>NC_133127.1:40845569-41148599 GCF_048418815.1 Hemitrygon akajei | reverse complement strand
TTCTGCATTCCTTACATTAAAACTATAACCAGAATCCAGATAGAATTTGTTGTTCTAGTAAATTGAAGTTGTGTAAGGAACTCCCAAAAAGTACTATAGGTTGTACTTCATATCTTGCTTATGCTACTGAACTTTTCCAGAAAGTCATAGAAACATTCAGCATATTAACAGGCCCTTAAACCGCCTAAGACCAGACCACTATAAACTATCCATTTACACTAATCTTACATTATTCCCATTTTTTAAAAAATCTGGACGCTCCACACTGATCCCAGACTCTACCACTCACCAACTCACTTGAGGTAATTTGCTTCAGCCAATTAATTGCACCAACCTGCTCATCTTTGAGATGTGGGTGGCAACTGAAGTGTCTGGGGGAAATCCATGTGATCACAAAGGGAAATTGCAAACTCCACACAGGTGGTGTTTTTAAACCTGGCACGATAGAATTGTGGTCCCACTGAGGTACAGTTAGGCAACGTTTTACCTCATTGTCAGTAGAAGTGTAGTTTTTTTTGAAAATCTGCATGGACTTTAGAATTCATGATTTGTTTTCAATGCTCTAGCGACATTGTGTTCAATACATCAAGTATTAGCATGTTAATTAACATCTTTAAAATACCAAGTCAGAGAGAATAAGGACCAAACCTGGTAAGGTTCGAGGTTCAAAAAGCTTGTTAAGAAAGTCAAAGTAAAGTTTGTTGTCATATGCACAAGGTCAGGGATAATGAACAACTTGCAGCAGCATCACAGGCAGATGGCATCATATAAATAGCATTCACAAGAAAAACATGAATTAAACATAAACTATGCGCAACTTTTGGGATGAGAACAAAGTAAAAACAATGTCAATTTGTCGATTTAGTGCAACGTGTTTGCAGTCGTCGTAGTGTTGCTAAACTTTCATAATCAGAGTTGTGCCAATTGGTTCAAGAACCAAATGGCTGCAAAAAAAAGTAGCTGTTCTTGAATCTGGTGGTGTGGTTCATCAGGCTTCTGCGTGTCATGGCGGATGGCAGCTGAGAGAAGATGGTACAGCCTGGATGGCGGGAATCTTTGACGATGGAATTTGCCTTCTTGAGGCAGTACCTTCTGTATATATTACCAATGGCAGGAAGGCATTTGGATAAGTACAATGAATAGAAGGCGATTTAGAGAGAAATGGAAGTAATTTGGTGGGCACCATGGTCGGTATGCGCAAGTTGGGCCAGAGGGCCAGCTTTAGTATTGTATTGCTCCATGACTTTAGTTAGAGATACAAATGAGAACTTTGTAATTGAACAAGTGTGCAAAACCTCCTTTAGAAAATGCACACCCTCAATGACTGCTTGGGTACCTCCGGTGCATGACCACTCGAAATTGAGAAGGAGCATATGAGGTTGTGTTGTAAACCTTGTCCAGGCATTGGGTGTACATAGAAGCTCTATACAAGAGTGACAAGGAGTGCTTTGCCTCAGAAGTTATCCATCTACCTGTTTCATTAGCTCCAGCAGTGCAAGAGTCTGCTGTTCCCACAATGACTTAGTCAGTCACAAACCTGAGGTAGAAGCAAGTCACCCTCGATCCCAGGGGACTGCGTAGGAAGAGGAAAGATCATGATAATGAAACTTGAGGCCTGGCAATGAGTTACAAGACAGTAATTCAATTGAGTGATCCTGATAATGTCATAAACCGCAGGCATACAGCTCCCGTGGTTTATGTCTGTCAGCGAAAACCCAAGATTAAATTACTGCCGTAAACTCACTGCCTCCTTCGTAATATAACCTGTGATTTGCGATTCATTTTCAGGGATTTCTGCAGCTTTGCTTGCATCATACAGGATGGGTACAGAGAAGGAGAATATGGTGGTCACAATAAAAGAGAAAGGAAGGGACTGGGAGGCTTCAGCAAAATAATTTCATATAATGATAAATTTTGGGTCCTAGAAGCTAAGTGTTTTAAACATGTTTTTGTTAAACTCAGCAGAATTTAACTTGTGTCTTAATCATTTTAATGTTTTATTTTACGTTTACTTTGAATCAATTTTTTTTTCCAGAATTGCACAAGATTAGCAGTTTTGGGGATTGTAAAGTTATCAATGATTGTATAACATTGGAAATTTTAACTAGATATCAACCAAAGTTAATATACATTGATCAATAACATAAACATTAAGTTATTGGAACCATTTATATAGAATAGTGAAGCTACTAGCTCCACTTTGAAAGTGGCAACACAGATAGATGGTGGTGAAAAAGGTGATTGGCACGCTTGCCTTTATCGCTCAGAATATTGAGTACAGGAGTTGGAATGTTATGCTTCAGCTGGATAAGATGCTGCTAAGACCATATTTGGAGTTTTGAATATAGTTCTTTTTGCCCTGCGATAGGAAGGACGTCATTAAACTGGAATGAGCGCAAAAACCCTTTACGAGGATGTTACCAGGACTGGGGGGGTTTGAGTTATGAGGAGATGCTAGGACTTTTGTCCTGGAGTACAGAAGGCTGAGAGACAAACTTACAGAAGTTTATAAAATAATGAGAGGAAGAGATAAGATGGATGGTTACAGATTTTTTTTGTCCCCAAGGTAAAGGAGTGTAAAGTTAAAGGGCTCAGATTTAAAATGAGAGAGGAAAGATTTAAAAAGGACCTGAGGACATTTTCACATGGACATGGAGGATTGTGGGTATATAGAATGAGTAGTCAGAGGAGCTGGAAGAGCTGTACAACTGCAGTGTTTAAAAGACATTTGAACAGGTACATAAATATGAAATGCTTTAAAAGATGTGGGCCAGACATGAGCAAAAGAATTTAGCATAGAGAAGAAACTTTGTTGTCATGGACTAAATAAGCTGAAGGGCTTGTTTCCATGTTGTATAACTCTACGACTCAGGCAGTTGGCTCCATTTTAAATGTTTGTCAGGCGATCAGCTTATTTATGGTTTCTAATTACTAAAATCATTATGAGTATATGGGAAAATCAAGATTTACCATAGAGTCATAGAGCAGTACAGCACAGAAACAGGTCTTTTGGTCCATCTAGTGCATGCCAGCCTAGTTTTCTTCTTATTCCCATCTACCTCAAAGTTCACTTTATTATCAAAGTATGTGTATAGAATACAACTCTGAGATTTGCCTTCTCCAGAGAGCCATAAAAGACAGAAAACCATAGAAATAGTTGAAAGAAAGACATCAATTCCACCCCCCACAAGAAAAGAAAAAAAAAACAAAATCTCGCAAACCCCAGAACACACCCCAACACCTCTCTTCCACAAAAACTAACAGATCAACCATACCTCCAGCCCATCAGTCAGTGACAAGGAAGAATGGGTAAGAACACGAAAAAAAACATAGAACTGAAGGAGGCCAATATGAACTGCAGTACAATCCATAAATCTCAGAAATCTGATAACATCTCCAAGAGTATCGGGACTCGGTGTACCTTCCAAGGGCAGCGACATAAACCAGTGGCCCCTCCGAGATCATCGGGACCTGGCGGCCTCTCGAAGAAGGTGATATGTACCAGCGGCCTCTCCGAGGGCAGTGACATAAACTAGCGGCTCCTCCGAGGGAAGCGACGTGAACCAGCAACCCCTCCAGTGGCCTCTCTGAGAAGCACTCACTCTCCTTTGCATTTTGCTCAATGTTTCAATCTTCCTTGATGCTTTAATCAGAGAGAAATGTAGTTGATCATGGCCCCACGTCTTGTCTCTGAGCTTCTCCTCATAGTAGCTCGTGCTCGCATTTCTCTTCTGGAGATTTCTTGAGGACAGCAGAGTGCTAGCTCTCTTGATTAAACTGCAAACCGTAAGTCACAGGCTCCTACAGTTTCAAAAACAAACCTGAGATAAAAAGAACGAGTAGAAGACACAGAAAACCTGAAATAATTGACTATCTGGAGGTTGTCACCCAAGGAATCATAATTTGCTGGCACCATCTTGACTTGCACCCAGATCGTAGACCCCCATGCTTCTCTCATCTGTGTACCTATCCAAACTTATCTTAAAAGTACAATTGAACACACATCTACCACTTCCACTGGTAGTTCATTCCATTTTTACACCACCCTCATAATCCTCTTAAATATTTCACCCTTTACCCTAAACCTATGACCTTTATTTCTAGTCTTATCCAATGTGAGAGGTGAAAGCTTGCATGCATTCTCCCTATCTATACCACTCATAATTTGGAATACCTGTATAAGATCTTCCCTTACTCTCTTGTGCTTCAAGGAATAAAGTCCTAACCTATTCAACCTTTCCCTGTAACTCAGGTTTTCAAGACCTGGCAACATCTGTACAACTCTTCCCTGCTCTCCTTCAATCTTATCGATTCATTTCTGGACGTAGGTGACCAGAACTGCACATAATACTCTGAATTTGACCTAATTAGATCCTCCACATCTAACCTTATATTTGTATGTCAGGTGAGAGATGCAGGCTGAAGTATGGAGAATGTAGAAAAGAGGTTTACAGTCATTGATCTTACTGCATAGAAACAGGCCCTCCAGCACAACTCATGCATGCCAGCTGTCTTGTCCCGGCCAGCTAGTCCCATCTGCCATGTTTGGCCGGTAGCCTTCTAAACTTCTCTCCATATACTTATCTAGATGACTTTTAAACATCGCTAATGTGCCTGTCTCAACCTTTATTGTTTGATTTATAGCACCTATCATAATCTTAGGTACTTCACAACTTTTGAAGTGTGGTGATGGTGTAGTGTAATAAATGCTGTGGCCTTATTCCAATGTGGATGTGTAATGGCATGGATACTTGGTTATCAATGATATTGATTAAATATTCACCAAGACCGCATGGAAAATGGTTCCGTTCTTTGAAATGGAGGTACCTGTTCAACTGAGGAGGTTTAACATTACAGTTACAATGTTGCACTCCCACAATGCTGTGTTATGCTGGGATTTTGTGCTCAGTTCTCCAGAATGGGACCTGAAACCACAACCATATAACAAAGACACAAGAGTGTCACCGCCTGAGAGATAGCTGACACTGAATACAGGAGAGATTCAATGTGGAATAAAGACAGCAACTTGCAATAATATTGCAGCTTTAACTGTCTCATGGTTACTCACGCAGCATTATTTAATAACATTTGATGGCATCATATAAAGGGATACTTCGATTTACACAAAAATGTTGGTCAGAGGTTATAAGGAGAGGCAAGGTATAAGGATGGGGAATGGTGTGGGTAGGACATTTTGAAGATGAGGCACAGGGCAGCTGAAGAAACACCTGGCAATGGCAGAGTGAATCAAATTTGAGTCAGGATTGGTGGAGGACCATGATCATGTGAGGTAATAGGACATTACACAGAGTGATCACACTTTCCCCTCCATCGTTCTCTCCTTTGACTATTTTGGACGTCCTCAAGCCTCTATCTTCCTGCCCCCCTCCAACAACTTCCATCATTTATCATTATTATAATCTTAGGACCTGCCATTACTATAATTCTTCATAAAAGACATTACAGATGCACATTAAGTCAAACTGCTTCCTTACTGTGCCAGAAACTTGGGTTCAGTCCTGAACTCCGATACTGTCTGTGTGGAGTTGATATGTTTGTCATGTGACCACATGGGTTCCTCCAGGTTTCCTCTGGCATCCTCCCAAATCTCAGAGATTTTCAGATTGGCAGGTTAATTGGCCTATATAACTTCTCCCTTGCATATCATGTAGAGTGTAAGTGAGAGTAGTTTATTGGTTAGAATGGTGGGGGTTGTTACTTGACTCAGCTTCATCAGGAAGTGAAGATACTGCTGTGCTTCCTTGACTAAGCGGGTGATGTTGAGGAACCATTGCCCGCTATGCGCGCACTCAGAATCTTTCTGCTCCTAATTTTCTCCACGAAAGAACTATTTATGAGCACCTTCCTAAAGTCCACAATTCTCTCTTTAATCTTGTCCTCATTGAGACTCAAGTTATTGGTCTTGCACCATTCTATCAGCTGCGCTGCTTCCTCTCTATACACTGTCTTGTTGCTACTATTAATAAGGTTAACCATTGTAGTGTTACCTTTGAACTTGATGATTCGATTGGGGCTGGGTCTAGTAGTACAGCCATGCGTCAGCAGTGTGAACAGCAGCAAGCTAAGCTCACAGCCCAGGTTTCAATTTTGCACCACCAACCCCGCATTCTTAACACTCTATCACTCTCAAGTAAAAGTTAAGTGGAAGTACAGGAGACAAGTTAGTTGCCCTTGTGACAAAAAGATGTACGTAGGCACAATACGATTTGCAGTCATCTCAGAATCAGAATTAGAAACAGATTTGTTATCACTAACTTGTATGACAGGAAATGCATTGTCTTGAGACAGTCTCTTCTAAATTTAAATTCTGAATTTAAAAGTTAATACTTATCTTCAAAGTTTATCAGACCACATGACTGTTAACTAGTTATGATTTTCAGTTCCACACCTCTTCGTTTGTCACTAGCAATGTCTGCATACTGCATTATAGCACCAGCTGCTTGTTTAATGGATCAGAGAGGAATATAGCTGATAATGTAGGGCCAGCTTAGTCTGACCAAACTAAGACTGATTTTTACCCCAATGAATATATTATTTTAAAGTTTCATCTCTTGTTCAATAAGCGCAACCAGTGTTGCCATTGCGAAATCAGAGAACAAGATCCCTTGTTTCCCTGGCACCGAATTGCTTGCTGCTCCTCGCTGTGAAGACTAATGTGTGGGGTCAGTTAAAATACTGGAGAGCTTGTGAATCTGAATGCCAGGAAGAAACCTGCAGGGGGAAGAAATTAGAAGTTCCTGCTGGCAGTGACATTTGTGGCCATATATCTAATGAATGTCACCTTAAATTTTTAAATTCGTCAGACCTCCCAAATGACCTGCCATATTGACAACCATTTATTAAGACCATAAGACCATAGGGCATAGTGGCAGAATTAGGCCTTTCAGCCCATTGAGTCTGCTCTGCCATTCCATCATGGCTGATCCCAGATCCCACTCAACTCCATATACCTGCCTTCTTGCCAAATCCTTTCATACCCTGACTGATAAGGAAGCTATCAACTTCCACCTTAAATATACCCATGGACTTGGCCTCCACTACAGTCTGTTGCAGAGCATTCCACAGATTCACTTCTCTCCGGCTAAAAAAAATTTCTCCTTACCTCTATTCTAAAAAGTCGCCACTCAATTTTGAGGCCGTGCCCTCTATTTCTGGATACTCCCACCATAGGAAACATCCTCTCCACATCAACTCTATCAACATAATATCCTTACAACATTCGGTAGGCTTCAATGAAATCCTCATGCATTCTTCTCAGTTTCATTGAGTACAGGCTCAAAGCTGCCAAACGCTCCTCGTGTGTTAACCCCTTCATTCCCAGAATCCTTCTTGTGAACTGCCTTGTAAAGAATGACAGAACTTTAATTAATTGAAGCATTTGTTTGTCTTTATCAGCTCCACTACCCCCACATTGTGCTGTTGCCACCAAAATCTAATGTCCTGCAGTGTGACTATAAGTTTGGTTCCTTTTGTTGAAACTAGCAATTTATTCATTCCTTCCTCCCGCCCTCTCCCCCCTCACCACCTTTCATGCTGCTGTAATGAAATGTATTGCAGGTTTGAAGTAGGCAAGTTTCTAAATAGTGGGACAGTATGAAAAAGGTATTTGTGAAAACAGTCCATTTTTCTTTTCCATTGAACTCCATTTAGGACACAAAGTAGGCTCCTTCAGGCATATCTCAAACTTGAAGTATCCTCACAAGCGTGATGGTTCTTGCAAATGTCAGAATCTGGGGCCTAAGGCTACATCCGCACTAGACCGGATAATTTTGAAAACGCCGGTTTCACGTAAAGACAATAGGCATCCACACTATGCATTTTTGAAAATATCTCTATCCACATTGAAACAGAGATTTCGGCGAATCTCCTCCCTCTATCCACATTGAAACAGAGATTTCGGCGAATGTCCTCCTCCTGCGCATGCACAGGACACATCTACCGAAAATAAGCGACATGTTTGATGTCGAATCTCGCCGTAAAAGTGCGCGTTTGTGTAGTTACAGACTAGAAAAACTTAAAACAATGGACAGCTGTTGGCTCTCGCGCAGGAGAACTTAAAAGTTTAAAAAAAACAAATACTGGAGCATATGGAGGCAACCAACAGGGAGTTCATGGACAGATTGACCCGGCTGACGATGAACATTGAAAAACTGACTAACTCTGTTGCATTGATAAAGCACCTTGTTAAATGTATAAATGTTTTAATGTCTGCATCGGTGTTATCTTGTATTTCCATACAATGTTACATTAGGCTGTTACACATCTATTGTCAGAGAAGTACTTACATAAATAAGTAAACCACGTTCATACGAGCAAGGACAGAAAACAGGGCGAAGTGAGTATACTTATTTATTCAGTAAGTTATGGGTCAAAGTATTTGGCGAGTACATTTATAACTCTTCTGGCTTCAGTCTCGTTGCCATCTGGTCTGAAATTGTTAGGTTGTGTTCAAGAAAACAATGAAATAGCACACTGCCATCTGACAGCGTTTTCAGATTTCTCCAGTTACCCCATCCACACTGATCTGCCCGAGCAGCATTTTCAAAAATACCCACCCTGGAAAGCGTTTCTGAAAAGCTCCGGTATCGGGGGATGAAAATGCCGTTTTAGTGTGGGTGGAGGGTAAAAACGAAGAGAAAAGGCTTTGGTTATGGATTTATCCGGTGTAGTGTGGACGTAGCCTAAGTATTAAACAAAGGATTTCTTTGTTTATAGTGACTGCAGATGTTAGCATCTCACTAACAAACAAAATCCTGGAGGAACTCTGTGTCAGGCAGTGTCTGTGGAGGGAAATAGACCATTGAAGTTTCAGGTTGAGATCCTTCATTTGTACTGATGGAGATGACATCCGGGTGAATGGCCCTGACTATCTATTTCTTTCCATGGGTGCTGCCTGGTCTGTTGAATTCCTCCAGCATTTTATTTGGAGTTCCTTGCATATGTTTTGGAATTCCTTGATAAACATCATTGAGTTATCATTTTCACTCCCAACATGTATCTATATTGTATATTTAACTGAATAACATTTCCAAAAGGAACCTTCACAGTCTAAACTTGATCCTAAATGACATAAAGCATAAAAACGCAGGTGACCAAAAAATGTATCTACAAGGCAAGTTTGAAGATTTAACTTAAAAGCTTACTGAAGCAAGAAGACTTAGGGAGGAAATTCCAGAGCTTGAAGTCTTGGGTCCGGGCAGCTGACAGCAGAGATGGGGTGATTCAAAGGAGTGATTTGCAAGAGACCTCAACAAGTGCAGGGGTCTCAGAGACCTGTTAATGAAAATGTATTTCGTTTGGAGATCTCCTCTGCACCAGATTTTGGGCATTTGATAGCTTCTATATTTGATACACTTTAAAAAATAATCTGACCAAATAATCCTCACTAATTCAAGAAATATGAAGCAGAGATGGATTTGCTAATTCAGAGAAATTTCAGTGTGTAAAAACACATGTCTAGATAGGGAAAGCTCAACCTAATATTTCATGACTTGAGTAAGTGAGACATTATCACCGCTCATTGGAATGGGAGCTCTAGGAGTTCAAGTTCATGAATACACAGGGCATTAATGCCAGGGAAATGAGCTTTTTTCAGTAGCAGCGCAGTATATGATAAGCATAATGAACATAAATTACATAAACTTAAATTATACATAGCTTACCTGACAAAATTTTAAAAAATAAACATAAGGATATCTTTTCAAGCTGATGAGTGTCATCTTCCTGTGATATCTCCTTATGTAGATATCTTTGATGATGGAGAACTGTACCCATGATTGAACTGGCTGAGTTCAACTTTCTCTGTCGCCACTTGAATTCTTGCACATTGGAGCTTCCGTATCAGGCCGTGATGCAGCAAATTAGAATGCAGTGAAAATCTGCAGTAACTTTTCCAGAGTCTGCAATGACATGTGGAACTTCCTTAAATTTCTGAGGAAGTAAGAATGCTGTCCACCTTCTTCATGGCTGTATCTGTCCACTGAACCCAAGATAGATCCTTTCAGATGTTTACACCCAGGAACTTGAATTAGCACACCCTTTCCAATGAGGACTGATGCTACAAACGTTTGTAGTTTGCTGTGACTTATACCTCTGCATGCTAACCCAGTCAACATCATGACGCATCATGTAGTGGGTGCAGTCCCATCGTTAGTGAGCTGGAGCCATGGACATTCAATTCAGAGTTCAAAATATTTTTTTTAAAATTTGGTCTCAGCATGCAAATGTCGTTGGCATTCATTGCAATCTGCAATTCTCCTGGATTGAGTATCAATGGAACCTGACTACTATGGTCGTTTCATTTTACTGTTATTGAGACCGGCCTTTTATAGTACTTAAGATTTATTTAATTACTTGAATTTAAGTTTTCCCCAGCTGCTGTGGTGGGATTTGAACTCACAGCTCTGGATCAATGGTCTGGAACTAGGGCTACTAGTCCAGTAATTTAACCACAGTGCTACTGTACCAGCATAGCAGCTGGGAGCTTTAAATTCAAGTAATTATATAGGCATGGGATTTTCTTTTTGGAAAAGGTCTCATGGAAGTAGTGGGTAGTTGTAAAATCCCATAGGGTTCAGACACATCCTTACTCAATCTTCAGTGGTCAACTCAAAAAATAACCAAAGAAGCAGCATTCACGGATAAACAAGAACTACTGGTTCTCTAAGTTAATTTGAATGAGTTAATAAAATGTTTAATTGGACTTAGTACTCTTAAAATAAAAGAATGGCATGTATATTCAGTGGCCATTATATATGATACAGGCCCTATTGTGTTCTAATGCTATAGCCCATCCACTTAAAGATTCGATGTGATGTGCATTCAGAGATACTCTTCTGCACACCACTGTTGTAAGGCGTGGTTATTTGAGTTACTATCACCTTCCTGTCAACCTGAACCAGTCTGGCCATTCTCCTCTGACCTCTCTCATTAACGTTGTTTTTACTAACAGAACTGCTGTTCGTGGGATATTCTTGTTTTTTCATCATTCTCTGTAAACTCTAGAGACTGTGTGTTTGAAAATCCCAGGAAATCAACAGTTTTTGAGATACTCAAATCACCCTATCTGGCAGCAACAAGCATTCCGCAGTCAAAGTCACTTAGACTACATTTCTTCCCTATTCTAATGTTTGATCTGAACAACAACTGAACCCCTTAACCACATTCGCATGCTTCTATGCATTGAGTTGCTGCCATATGATTGGCCGGTTAAATATTTGCATTAGCGATCAGGTGCACATGTAAAGTATACCAGATAATGTGGTCACTGAGTGTATGTTGTGCTGCTTCTTCAAAACTTCAGGATATTGCAAAAGACCACCATTGAAATACATTTATGTTGTAGTCACTGTTACAATCCACGGAAGGTGCCAGCCATTCAATGCACAAAAAAATTGCCATATGAATCAATTTGACAATGACCAGATTAGCCCTATGGTGCTGTCTACTAACTCATAGAGTGCTATGGTACAGAAGCAACTGACCACATCTATGCTAGCCTTTTTGCTCATACGTTTACATATATTAGGGCCTTACCTTTCCACAAATGACCTATCTATACCTGTTTGACTATCTCTTAGTGATTGCACCTCAAATCATAATTTAGTAATTAAATATTTTAAACCCCACCTCCACCTCCTCTTATGACAGTGATTCAGACATCAACCATGTTTAAAAACAATTTTTCCACTCAAATCTCCCTTCTATATACCCCTACCATGAAAAAAAAAAGTTTGAGCAATCGACTCTACTGTATCAATTATAATTGTATCTCCTCTTATATCAGGTCACTCCTCAGCCTCTTTCACTCCAGGGAAAACTAACCCACCCTATCCAATCTCTGCCCATAATGAGGAAGTTCACCAAACCAGGCGACATCCTGGTGAATCTTCTCACTTTCTCCAGAGCAACAACATCCTTCCTGTAATGTGGTGACCAGAACTGCACACAGCATTCCAGCTCAATGAAACTTAATTGCCCAGGGTAAATGTCAGACTGCTCTTCTGCGGAGAAGTGCCATGGGTTCACTTACATCCACTTGAGAGTGCAGTTTGGGGCCTTGGCTTCACATCTCATCTAACAGCCACTCCCTCACCACTGAAATTTCAGCCTTAGGCTTTACTCTCCTAATGAGAGAGCTGCCCATTATGCAATAAGTTACCTTTAAGAATTACAACTAATTATGCAAATTGCCATTTCCCGTTTTAAATTTATGTAAATTAGTGATAATGTCCTTATTTTTAATAATTATTTTGCCATCTGGCTTTACTCTTTGATGTAATGGTGTGTGAACAAATTGATATTATTTTCTTTCTTTTGATAATATGCCAGGAGACTTGTGTTGAGAGCCCATAGCAGTCTGCTTCAACCTCCCCCACCCACCCCAGCTCGCTCCATAGCCTTCCTCCACAAATACCTCAGACAACTGCAAGGACAAGTTGTGGGAGTTTATTACTTTGATGGCTCAGCTGGGTGAGCTGCTCTTTACTGCAGATCTACTGTAGTACTGTAGACTTAAAAGACTAAGGCTGCTTCATAAATTAAGCAGGATTAAGTATGACAAAACTTGAGGACAAGTTGATATTAACAATTAAATAACTTGTAGAATGAGACTCGATCCCATGCGGGTTATTACAGTTCCATCGGTGAAAAAAAAACCTCCTTTATTGTTTGAATACTTGTTGAAGTATCAAGAAGCACAAATTACTACTTGAAGCTGAAGTCACTGTGAGAAGATTGTGAGAGGTAGGGTGTGCTGGTTGAGTGGAATCCACAGAGTTCTTGGAAGTAAAGATCTTGAAGAGTGAATGTGGGCATTTTGCACAGTTGAAATTTGGTATTTGATTATTCACTGGCAATCTCTTGGTATCACTGGAAAAGCTAGAATTTATTGCTTATCCCTAATTGTCCTAGGGAGGATGGTGCTTGAAACCACATAGTCCTTCTGGTAAAGGTGTTGTTGGGTCAGTGGTTATAGACTCATTTGCAGTGAAGTACTGGCTATATATTTCCAAGTAGGGAAGGTGGGTAACCTGGAGAGAAATGACTGTGTTCCCATATGCCTGCTATCATTTATCTTTCCAGTTGACAGTGATCAGAGGTTTGGGCGATGCTACCAGCTTGGTGATATGCTAGAGTGCCTTTTGTCTACATACACCTTGTAGACACAGTGGAGAGAATGGAGGTGTAGGGTGGAGAATGCTCTGAACCAATCCTCACGTACTGATTTCATCCAGACTAAAATGATGCACATCATCAGCTCCTCACATTTACCTTTAATGATTGAAGAAGGTAGTCACAAGTTGCAGGATATCCAACCTCTGACTGATTCTTGTAGCCAGCGTTTATGTGCTTGCTGCAGTTAATTTTCTGCTTAAGGATAAAGTTAGGATATTGATATTTACTATCCTATGAATCCCACAAGAAAATTAATCTCAGGATAGTATATGGTTATATATAGGCATGCTTCAAGAGTAAATTTACTTTGAACTTTGACATTGATGGTGTGCACTCAGATGTGGCAATGCTATCAGATGCAGAAAACCCCAATATTCCAGAAAACTTGGGACATGGTAATACTGGGCTAAAACATTCCAAACTAGTATCTGTTACTGTTATTGATGATCAAATATGCTTTTTATTTTTTACAAAGTAGTATAATAAATGTTCCGGTGAACCCAGAAAAGTAAATTAAGTTTATTGTCATGGATACAACTATGCACGGGTACAATGACAAACTTGAAGCGGCCTCACAGGCACATAGCATTAGAAGTACAGAGCATTCAGAGGAAAAGCAAAGATAAATTTTACATAAACTGTATATTGATTGTACAAGGAATAAACAAAGGTCTTTGTAGTGCAAAGTGGTTAAATTGGTAATGGTGTAACTATACTAAGGCAGTGATGAGGGTTATGCCAGTTGGTTCAGGAACCTAAACACTGAAGGGAAGGAGCTGTTCTTGAACTTGGTAGTGTGGAACTTCAAGTTTTTGTCTCTGCTGCACAACTTTATCTTCAAGAAGATATCAGGAAAGATACAGGCACTCTCGACAGCAGCTCTTGCTGCAGGCTGACTTGTTCCCTGTCTTTGGAGTTCCAGACCCAGCCCTGTCTGTAGCCACATTCTGGAATTCCCTTTCTGGCCACATGTTCCATTTCCACTCTGGACTCTGAACTCACATTCTGGACGTGCAATCCCGTTGAAGGGTTTTCACCCAAAATGTCCTTCCATAGATGCTGCCAGACTGAGTTCCTTGTTTGTTGCTCCACATTCTGGACTTTTGAGTGAACAAACTCTCAGACAATCAATATTCCCCAACCATTGGAGTTCCACTGCACTTGAGTAGAACCTGGAGGGATTAATAGGAGGTAATTAACCTAGTTTTGATTAATGTCTCAAATGGCAATGGCTAAAAAGGCAGTGGATCAAGATCAGCTTTCAATATTTTTAAAAAGTTTACTTATGATACAAGATGAGAGGGGACAGATTTAATAGGAACTTGGGAAACCTTTTCACCCAGAGGGCGGTATGTATATAGAACAAGCCCCCAGAGGAAGTGGGGCAGATATAACAACAACTTTTACAAGACACTTGGATAGATAAACGGATAGGAACAATTTAGAGAGATGTGGGTCAAATTCTGGCAAATGGGACAAGTTTTGGTGGGCATTTAGTTGGCATAGAGCAGAAATGCTGAAATGCCTTTTCCATGCTGTATGCAATAACATTCGGACTCTGATTACATCACCACTAGTGTAGAAATACTGTGACCACTCTGTACACTATATGAAAATAGATTTTTTGTTCTATATTTTTGGTTCTAATGCATTGTTTTTCTTATAAAATTTTGTTCATTTTAAGTTTAATATATGGTTTATTTGTGAATGCTGCTTATATAATGCAATGTGCCTATGATGCTACACTTGTGCATATATATACTTCTGTGTGTGATAATAAAATTGATTTTGACTGTTGTTGTGAGTCAAATATTACTTGGAATATATCACTACAAAATTGAAGGGAGCCTAGGGCTTGCTCTGTGTAAACAGGGCTCTGCCATTATCTGAAGATTTCTCAATGAAGTAGGATGCTTTTTTATTAGATTTCACAAATCACAGAGATGGATTTTCTAGTTAATATCCTTCTGTAATTCTGGAATTTATGTCTAATCTGATATAGTTAACTGTGTATTTTTGTGTGAATATGGGTGAATTTTTGCTCTCAGAATTCTGCAAATCTTTTATTGCTTTTTGCCAATTCTGATGAAAAGTTGACTCTTTATTCCTTTCCGTGGATCTCTGGCTAATCCATCTTTGGCCAAGATTATAATAGACACCCTGATGGGAAAATTCAGCTGGTCAGGCAGTATCTATGGAAAGGAATAAAGAGTTGACTTTTCATCAGAATTGGAAATAAAGCGACTTGGCCCAAAATATTGACTCTTTATTGCTTTCCATAGACACTGCCTGACCTACTGAATTTCTCCACCATCTGCAGACTCTTGTGTTTCTAATGGGAAAATTGTCACTTTGAGTGGGAAAACATTTGCAATTCCTCATCCAGGGAATACAATAAACTGAAATTTTGAAATTCTGTGAATTCCAATGAAGCATCATTAAACTGAAATCCACCTGGTTAGCTGACCAAGGGCTCATTTTAACGTGAATGAAGCTACAAAGCTGTCCCATTCTCTCAGTGGTACACTGCATTTCTTAGCCTTGGTTGATGTGCTCAGTTGATAGTGTGGGGCTCAGACACAAGATCTCGCTGATTCTGAGGCCACAGGTAATCTGACACTTGACTATAACACACAACAGCGGCTAAAAGTGAGAAAATAGTCTTAGTTAAAAACAGCTGGTGTTATATGTAGACACAAGGGTTTAATGTATGGCTTAAGTGACTTAGTTAACATCTATAAGATATTGCATAATGTTTTTGTTCAGATAAGACAAGGTAAACTATTGTACCTGAAGGGCAAAATAGTTTCCACCTTTTGCATTTACGAAATCAGTCTATGATATTTATTACAGTCTGAGCACTATTGGAGGTACTTCATACAAATCTAATTCAGACCATATGTACAGTATTCCATATGCATATTTACAGTGTCAATATATTCATGCTGTTTCGATCAGGATTTGGCACAACACTGGTATGAATACAATAAACCATTTATAATGGCACAATTGTTTCTGATTGTGCTGACTTTAATTTATGGAAAATCAAATGCAATGTGGCATTCCACTTAAAAGCTGGTGTAATAATAATGGAATATATGAAATTTTCTGCTTTTTTTGTGGTTTAATTGGAGATCAATTTAGAAATAGCACTAAAATATCACAAAGCTAGACTTCAGAACTGAAAATGGTAAGCTCTGTGAGCATCCTTTTTAAACCTTTCAATAATCTTTCATCAGGCATTTTAGTTTAAAAATGGGAGTTTACAATTAAATTTGAAACACTGTAAATTAACTTCCTGACTCTGCCACACATTTGAACTCTGCAATGGTATTGCAGGTTATATCTCAAACCAATAATTTATTAATTTATAATTCTTATCCTTCAATTCATCTTTATGCATAGCTTGTGGAATTTTCAATGTGGAGGATCTGGTCATGTTACCCATCACAATGAAGATGACAGCTATTGTGGCAATTGCTTTGGATGTAGTAAAGTGTCCCAAGGGGCTTTGCAAGAGTATTATGAGGCAAATTTGACACTGGCCTGCACATGGAGATACAGGCTTTCCTTGGGTGATGTAAGGGACTAGTTCCTAACCATTGTCCATATGCCGATTTCTCCCTCAGTCAGAAGCATCCATTTTCAATATTGCATCACTTTAAATACACTCGACATAATACTTTCATTTCAATGAATGACCCTTAATTAAATAAAAGGAACATAGACTGTATCCTGCTATCAGTGAATTCCATGAAACATTTTATTATGATTATTACTAGGTTGAAAAAATATCTTAAAATGTTTGTTTGAAGTTGTGTGAAGCTAGATTTCTGTGCATCAGGTCATTTGAACCCAGGAAAGATAATCAGAAGGGAAGATTAAGGTGTGTTGTATATGAGGGGAAGTGGAAGAGAAACGGTCAGGTTGACAGAGAGAATTCCAGACCTTTTGTCTTTGGCAATTGAAGTCATGTCTGTCATCTGCAGAGTGATTATATGTGGGAATATGCAAGAGTCCAAAATTGGGGGTGGCCAAAGATCACATGGGAATTATAGGGTTGGGGAAGGTCACAGCAGTAGAAATAGCAGAGTTGTAGTTGGTCTTAATAAAAAGCAGATAAAGTTATAGATTGGGACATTATTCAGTGGGGAGCAGGTGCAGCTTAGGTGTGTTGGGAGAGTGTCACTTGAAGCTTGTTGAAATGAGTGCTTGAGGATCCAATTGTCCAGATGGAACCCTAACTTCAAAAGGCCCCTTAATCATGCCGCAACTATGAAGTGCCGCCAAGTGCAGCATCACAAGTTCAGCAGGCTGAAGCCAGGTCTGCAGCCTACTTACTCAGCTTGTGACTGGAGGAATGTCAAAACTCCTCTGCATCTCTGCCAGTACACACAGGCTGGGCCAAAACAGCACAGTTATGGAAAACAAGGAGCAATGCTGCAGCCTGCGTAAGGACTTCTTCACAAAAATAAAATTATTTGGAATGTAAGATCAAATCAGTTCAAAGACTTCAGTTGCCAAAGAAAAAAAAATCAACCAAAAAAGATACAATACTGCACATGCACAAGAAGTTCAGAATATTTTGGATTAAAAATTGTTTCTTCATGTGGTTTCCTGCTTGATAGTTGTACATTAACTCTTAAGATGCTATGCATGTCTAATATTTTCTAGACTTTTTCCTGCCTTAGAATAATGAACAAGAGGATTGCACTGAGTGTCATGCATGTCTTCAGACTGTCTCAAAGTGCCTTATAACCAATGAAATGAATTGGTAGTTTCCCTCTGGGAAATTCAAGGTCTGTGATGTGTGTGCTTACAGCAAGACTTAGTAATTTTTGTGATAATCAGTTGAAGTATGACTATTGACCAGTTCATTAGTGAGCAATCCCCTAAGTTTGGAATACAGTCTTGGGACTGTCACATCCAGAAGACGGTATAGATTGGGCCTCAGCTGGACATCGGTTTGAGAGTTCATCTGAAAATGTGGCACTCCCTCAGTAGTTCACCGGTAGTTTCAACCTTAAATTTGTGCTCAGCAATCTAGCAGTGGAACTTGAATATGCAGTGTCTTAAGTCCCAGTCTTAACAGGAACAAGGTGGAACCCTTGTTCTTACTCATTGGCCCCAAACTGGTCTATGGACTTCCATTTTATGTGACTGGTTCACCTCATCAGGAATTGCAATATAAATAGAAAGGTTTCTTCCAACACAATTAACTAAAGCATAAGACTTTTGATGAAGGCAAAAAAGAGGATAATGTCTACATGGACTTTAGATGAGGTCCTGCATGGGAAATTGGTCAAGAAGATTCAATCACTTCGCATTCAGGATGAGGTAGTAAATTGGATTAGTCTTTGGTTTCATGGGAGAAGCCAGAGTGTGGTGGTAGAGGGTTGCCTGTCTGACTGGAGGCCTGTATCTAGTGGTGTGCCACAGGGATCATACTGGGTCCATTGTTGTTTGATTGTTCAATGATCTGGATGATAATGTAGTAAATCAGATCAGCAAATTTGTGATGACACCAAGATTGGGGACATAGTGGACATCAAGAAAGGCTACCAAAGCTTGCAACAGGACCGAAACCAACTGAAAAATGGCAGATCAAATTTAATGCAAACATGATTGAGGTGTTGCAAGGATAATCCAAGGTAGGACTTGCACGGTGAGTGGTAGGGCACTGAGCAGTGCGATAGAACAGAGGGATCTGGTAATACAGATGCATAATCCCTTGAATGTGTCACCACAGGTAGATAGAGTTGTATAGATAGATTTTGGCACATGGGCCTTCATAAGTCAAAGTACTTAGTGCAGGAGTTGGGATGTTATGTTGAATTTATATAGGACATTGCTGAGGTCTAATTTGGAGCATTGTGTGCAGTTCTGATAACCTACCTACAGGAAAGATATCAGTAAGATTGAAGCAGTGCAGAGTAAGTTCACAGGGATGTTGCCAGGATTTGAGGACCTGAGTTATAAGGAAAAGTTGAAAAGGTTAGAACTTTATTCCTTAGAGTGTAGGGGACTGAGGGGAGATTTGATAGAAGTACAGTCGGCCCTCCTTATCCATGGGGTATTGGTTCCAGGACACCCCGCAGATACCAAAATTCGCAGATGCTCAAGTCCCTTATTTAACCTAGCTCTGTACGGTGGTCTTTAGGACCCAGCGGAACCCTGGACTTTATTTAACATGTCTCCGTGCGGTGGACATTAGGACCTGGCACAGCTCTGAATCCGCAGTGTTTCTGTTCACGAAAATAATCACAATTGCGATTGAAAACAAGGTGGAAGTAATAAAGTAATCGGAAAGAGGTGAAACGCCATTGGTCACTGGAAAAGCATTAGGCTACAGTCAGTCAACGATTGGAACAATTTTAATGGAGAATGTGAAAGGCCCTGCCCCAATGAAAGCTACAATTATTACTAAGCAACGCAGTGGTTAAATTATTGAAATACGTATGTTTCTTAAGTGTTTTATATGCATAGAAAGGTAAAATATGCACTATATACTAAGAAAAACATTTGACTAACTGATGCTAAATAATACTAGATGTACCTGTTCCGACTTCAAATCCGACTTAAAGACGGACTCGGGAATGGAACTCATTCATAACCTGATGACTGCCTGTACTTTTAAGTAATTTCTAGATTACTTATAATACCTAATACAATGTAAATGCTATGTAAACAGTCGTTATACTGTATTGTTCAGGGAATAATGACAAGGAAAAAGTCTGGACATGCTCAAGCAACGAGTGCTGGAGAGAGAACTTCTGGGTTTTCCCGATCCGCGGTTGGTTGAATCCGCGGGTAAGGAGGGCTGACTGTATTCAAAATTATGAGGGGTATAGATTGGTTAAATACAAGCAGGCTTTCTTTTCCATTAAGGTTGGTTGAGACTAGAACTGGAACTCGTGGGTTAAGGGTGAAAGGTGAAATGTTTCAGGGGAGTGACAGTGTGGTGAGGATGTGGAATAGGCTGCCAGCACGTGGGTGGATTGGGGTTTGATTTTAACATTAAGAGAAATTTGGATAGGCTCATGGATGAAAGGCGTATGGAGGATTATTGCCTAAGTGTAGGTTAACGGGACTAGGCAGTTTAATATTTCAGCACTGCTTAGATGGGCTGAAAGGCCTGTTTCTGTAGTGTTCTATGAGTTTATGACTCTGAGCCAGTGTTAGATCACAGGGTGGTGAAAAGGGTGTTGGCCATCATCAGGCAGGGCGCTAATTGGACAAGTTGGGAGGTCATTGTGTGGTTGTGCAAGATGCTGAAGAGGCCAAACATGTGGTCATTTTCATTGCCCTGCTGCAGGAAAAGTGTTATCAAACTGAAAAGAGTCAGAAAAGGTTTATGAGGATGTTAGACTGAGTTACAGGGAGAGTATGGATAGGCTAGGACTCTCCTTGGAGATTGAACTGATATAATAGCAGTGCATAAAACAAAAACGAGTGTAGATAGGGTGAATGCAATCTTTTTACAAGGTTGGAGAATGAACGAGTTGAAAGTATAGGTTTAAGTGGAGAGGGGAAAGTTGTATTAGGAGTTTTAAAAGCAACATTTTGTATACAAAGGGAGGTGTGTATGTGGAGTGAGCTGCCTGAGGAAGTGGTTGATGTAAGTACGTTAAGAATGTCTAAAAGGCATTTGAACAGGTACATGAATTGGAAAGATTTATAAGGTCATAGGCCAAATATTGGCAAGTAGAACTAATTTGCATGGGTATCTTGGTCAGCACGGACTAGTTGGGCTGAAGAGCCTGTTTCCGTGCTGTGTAACTATGAATTCCATAAATTTGTAACTGGAAGTCATGCATTTTGGTACAAATATTGTAAAGATCTTCTTAATTGTGGCCAAAAAATCATCAGCATTGCTTCTTCCTACTACAGGGTGAGTACCCCTTATCCGAAATGCTTGGGGCCTTGAGTGTTTTGGATTTCAATTTTTTGGGAGGTTTGGAATTTATGATGACATAACTTGGGATTGCCATCATTTCCAACTCTGAATTCATGTGCTACTGGTAAGCAGTTTGTCTTACACTTGTTCTTCACATACTGTATATGTACTGATGCAGTTGTTCAGTGTGTTAGATTTTCATCAGTGTCAACCTTGGCAATCTCGTCAAAGAATTTCCCTGCTGCTCGTTGTCAGCTGACAGTTTATGACCACAGATATTTTAAAAAATTTAATGCCGTGCCTTTTCTTAAATTTCTGCAACCAGCCTGCTGAATATTCACAATCACCTTCAATTTTCAGTTTGTCGTGATAGATTTTGCTTCTTTCGTGATCATCATGCCATAAGCGGTATGTTCACTCCAACACCGACAAATCCACTATTTCAATACGTGATCATTTTTGCTTTATGCTTTATGCAGTGTTCTTCTATTTTTCATTAACTTCTATTCATTACATATTTGAGGTTACTTCTCAGTGGTGTGCAGAGGCCTTCATGGCCTGGGAACCTTCCCAGCATCAGCATCTTATGGAATTTTCCATTTGTGATGGTTATGTCAGTACTGAGAAGAATTTCGAATTTCAGTTGTTTTCTGATTTTGGAATTTTGGATAAGAGGTACTCAAACCTGACCTGACTATGCTCTTGATTAAAGTTCGACATAACTTCTAGTGGCCTGTATCATCTGGGTCATTATGTCTCAGATAGTTGGGGAAACCAGGCCTATACCTTTAAGACTTATTAGAACATTCTGCACCAAACCTTCCAACTTTTAGGCAGAAGCATTGATCATTGGCCTCTCAGGCTGAAAGCATGCCCATAATCTTTGAAGCTAAATCCTCTTGCAAGTTCCACAAATCATATTTGTTCAAATGGTTCCAGGGATGAAAGATTTCAGATCCAAAGTTTAATCAGGTTGTTTACCTGGGAGCAAAGGTTTGATAGAGGTGAAGAAGATTACGACTGGCTTAGACTGGTTGAGAATGGAAAGGTGTTCCCATTAGTTGAAAAGGTTTCAGGATCAGGAATTACCGATGCACAGTGATGGGCAAAAGACACAAGGGAAGTGTAAGCGAAGTATTACAGCATGGACTCAGGCCCCTAGCTGGTCCATTCCAACCAAATTGCCTACCTGAGCTAGTCCCATTTGCCTTCATTTGGCCCGTGCCCTACTGAAACTTTTCTATCCACATATCTATCCCCGTGTCCTGTTAAGCATAGGTTGTTATCATATGGAACTCACTACTGTAACAGGATCCGCTTGTACCTTCAAAATGGAGTTGGGCATATGTGAGAGTAATCTGAGGAAAGAAGAATGGGCTGACATTATTTCTCAAGCATTTGCTTAATGCGCTCTGAGTTATAATAATGGGATGATTCTATCATTTGTCATCGCATCCTGTTTCATCACTGGTACAAATGTTTCTATTCTCTTAAATTTCCTTCAGTTTATGGGCATCATCTCAGAGCAATCATGATACATGCAGAGTTTTCCAGAGAAGAATTCAGGCCAGATGTGGCATTCCCAAGTTCTGCCATTGAGAGGAGATAAAAGAAGAATTGGAATTATTTTGGTATTGTCACATGACCTGAGAAGCATTGAAAAGCTTATATTTCATTCATTGAGATCAACTCATTATACAATGCATTGAAGGACAATTTTAAAAAATAAGAGAAACAGAATGAAGTGTAACAAATACATAGAAAGGACAGCGCAGGTAAACAATAAATATATGATAAGGAGTTAGATTGTGAAGTCAAGAGACCATATTATCAAACCATGGAACATTTAAAAAAATAAGATTATTAAATGTTCCGTGGTTTGATAATATGGTCTCTTGACCTTATTACTGCAGTGTAGAAGCTGTCCTTGAGCCTGGTGGTAAATGCTTTCAAGTTTTTGTATCTTCTGTCTGATGGGAGAGGTGAGAAAAGAGAATGTCCAGGATGATTAGACAGGCCCATTAAATCAATATCAACAATTTGCCCCTTTAATATAGGAAAATAGCCACTTCATTAGGTACCTCTTGCTCGTGGTTTTCTGGTGCTGTAGGGTTCACTGTGTGAGGTGATGTGCATTCAGAGATGTTCTTCTGCAAACCACTGATGTAATAAGTGATTATTTAAGTTACTGTTGCCTTCCTGTCAGCTTGAACCAGTCTGGCCATTCTCCTCAGATCTCTCATTAACAACCCATCTTTGCCTACAGAATTGCTGCTCACTGGATGTTTCTTTTGTTTTTTGCACCATTCTCTAGTAACTGTTTTGCATAGAAATCCCAGATAAGCAGTTTCTGAGATACTCAAACCACCCTGTCTGGCACCAACAATCATTTAACAGTCAAAGTAGTTTATATCACATTTCTTTCTCATTCTGATGCCTGGTCTAAACAACAGCTGAACCTTTTGACCATGTCTGCATGCTGTTATGCATTGAGTTGCTGCCACGTGACTGGCTGAATAGATAGTTTCATTAACAAGCAGTTGTACATTTGTAACTAATAAAGTGACCAGAGGGTGTAGGTGCATCAGAGAAGCATAAGTGGCACTGGCAAAGGCAGATGATAAAAAGTCTGAGCAAGGGGATGGGAATCAGGAAAGATAAAGAAAGGTGATACCTTCACTGACATAATTTACAAGATCTCAAGCTCTGGAATTTCTTCTCTAAACCTTTCCACCTCTCTCTCTTTCCCTCTGCCTCTCCCTCTCCTGTTCTTTCCACATTTTCCCCTTTAGCCTACTTATTGTCTGCCAGTTTTATTCATATCCTAAGGTATGCTTCTCTGGAAAGAGAAAAAGGAGTTAATATTTCAAGAGTAACAATGATATAGAAGTATTGACTCTGTTCCTTTTGCCATAGATGCTACATGATCTCCAAGAATATTCCCGATATTTTCAGTTTTATTTCAAGTTTACAGCATCTGCAGTGTTTTGCTTTTCAGAATCTTCACCTGTTCGGTTTTTTTCTGATGACGCTGCTTTCACACTCCTTGTGATGTTCTGCTGTGGTAAAGAACCTGCATAAATACAGGCTATTGCTATTGACATTGGAGGTTAAGAAGTAGGTTTAAAGGTGAGGAGCCAGAGAGTTACTAGTGCTTTACTCATTGTCTGATCTTACAGAGACTGTGGGAGAAAAGCTAGTTGAGTGCCGCAAAACATTTTGTTGTAAATAAACTTTTTATAACTGTAATGAAATACAATAGGAAAAGTTCAACTAAACGGCAAGTATTATCACCCTGTTTTATTTCATTGCTGTAGAGCCCTTCTGCAATTATCATATACATATATTTGCTCCCTGCATTACTTTTATATTTAGCAAGACTAACACAACTGACCCTAACCGTAAAAATAGCACCATGGTAATAATTTTTACAAGTTTTTAGTAGCATTTTTGGAATTGGGAACCAATCCAGGGAGATCATAATAAATCTACACAACTCTAATGGTGCTTTCCTTGGCAAGAAGGAGAGTTTCAATTGCCATGTAAACGAAGAAGCAAAGAAAGGTTTTATCCATTAAGTCCTGAAAGCCGCCTTTTCACTAAACTACTCAGCAAGGAATGGCTAACGTCTCGCACCTAAAGGAGAGAACATAATTTTCTTGCGTTGGGAGAATTCCGTCTTTGTTCATTTGTAGCCTGTTTAACACAAAACTGTGTTCTTTAGACAGTGCTATGGATAGAAATAGCAGGTGAGCTTAAAACCGATCTCACCAAAATATGTATGAGTTACCTTACAGATTAGTGGACAGTCATATGCTTCACATAATTCTCTTATGAACAATGATTGATAGCCTCAGTAAGACAAGGTGAACAAAATAATGATGAGACCAGTAATATCAGGAGCAAGGAATGAGCATCATTCGTTCATTGGGTGTGCATGCAAGCTCTTTTGCTAATCCAAAATGATGAAGTATTTGATCCACTTCGTGTTTCACTCTTAAATAAAAGTTTTGAATTGGAATTGATCTCAGAATCAGAATCAGGTTTATTATCACCGGTATGTGACGTAAAATTTGTTAACTTAGCAGCAGCAGTTCAATGCAGTACATAATCTAGCAGAGGGAAACAATATAATAATAAATATAATGAAAATAATAATAATAAATAAACAAGTAAATCAATTACATATATTGAATAGATTTTTTTAAACGGGCAAAAACAGAAATACTGTATACTTTTTTTTAAAAAAGTGAGGTAGTGTCCAAAGATTCAAATAGGAATTGGATGGCGGAGGGGAAGAAGCTGTTCCTGAATCATTGAGTGTGTGCCTTCAGGCTTCTATACCTCCTGCCTGATTGTAACAGTGAGAAAAGATCATGCCCTGGGTGCTGGAGGTCCTTAATAATGGATGCTGCCTTCCTGAGATACCACTCCCTAAAGATGTGCTGGGTACTTTGTAGGCTAGTACCCAAGGTGGAGCTGACTAGATTTACAACCTTCTGTAGCTTCTTTTGGTCCTGTGCAGTAGTCCCTCCATACCAGACAGTGATGTAGCTTGTCAGAATACTCTCCACAGTACAACTATAGAAGTTTTTCAGTGTATTTGTTTTCATGTCAAATCTATTCAAACTTTGGTTGAAGTATAGCCACTGTCTTGCCTTCTTTATAACTACATCAATATGTTGGGACCAGGTCAAATCCTCAGAGATCTTGCCTCCCAGGAACTTGGAGCTGCTCACTCTCTCCACTTCTGATCCCTCTATGAGGATTGGTGTTCCTTCGTCTTACCCTTCCTGAAGTCCACAATCAGTTCTTTCATCTTACTGACGTTGAGTGCCAGGTTGTTGCTGCAGCACCACTCCACTAGTTGGCATATCTCACTCCTGGATGCCCTCTCGTCCCACCTGAGATTATTATTATTATATGAACTATGTGAAAGACTTTGTTTTGCATGCCTTCCGTACAAATCATTTCATCATATCAGAACACTGAAGGAGTAAAAGGGAAAACAATAACAGAATGCAGAATATGGTTTATAGTTATGAGAAAAAACAATGCAAGCAGGCAAAATGTTGCAAGGTCACAATGACGTAAATTGTGAGAACACGAGTCCATCTCGTTGTACTAGTAATGGTTCAGTAGTCTGATATCAGTGGGATAGAAGCTGTACTTGAGCCTGGTGGTAGATGCTTTCAGTTTAATATGAGATTAGTGATTATGGAAAATTTGAGAGGCAAATTTTGTTGCACAGAGGGTGGTAGATGCTTGGAATGCACTTCTTGGGGATCTGGTAGAAGCAATCCAAATGTAAAATCTAAGAGGCATTTAGATGGGCACATGCACAGGGCAGGCAGTGGAGAGGTATGGACTATCTGCAGACCGATGTGATTAGTTAGTAAGGTATGATCGATGGGACAGAATGGCCTGTCCCTGTGCTGTACTGTTCTGTTGCTTGATAAGTATTTTACTGCATCACTCCAGAAAAGAGCAGGATGGATTTACTTTGAATTGTGTGGTGCCTTTGCTCTTGCTGTCGTTTCTTACTTTCTTACCTCTTCCCTTCTTCTCATCTTAACTGCTCCCCCGGGATGGAGTGTAAATAGTTCCCTTTCCATTGGGTTCTGAAGTGGTCACTGAGGGCAGTGTGGGACCTGCAGATTCTTTCCCAGTATGACAAATGGACAGATAGTTTGTGCGCGTCTTCCCCGTGATCCCATCACAGAGATTTGACATTTGAATGTAGCACAGCACAGGAGCCAGACCATTTGACCCACAGTGTCTGCAACAACCACGAAGCCAGACTTTACTACTTCCGTTTACCAGCAGTGGTCTGTTACCACCCCCCACCCTCACCTCATTCCCTGCCTGTTCATGTGCCTAAAATGCCTCTTAAACGTTACTGATGTATCTGCTTTCACCATTTCCCTTGGTAACCTGTTCTAGGCACCTGCCACTGTCTGTAAAATAAAATGCCTCTCAATCTCCTTTACTCCATCGTCTTCTCACTTTAAACCGATGCCCTCTAATTATTGACATTCCCACCCAGGGAAAATGAATCTGACTACCTACCCTAATCTATAGCTCTTATAACTTTATAAACTTATATCAGGAACTCCTCACCCTTGAAACTCCAGTGAATTCAATCCAAATTTGCCCAACCTCTCCTTATAGCTACTGCTCTCCATTCCAGGCAACATTCCCGTGAACTACTTCTGCATTCTCAGAAACCTCCCTGATATTCCTCCCTCAGGTATTCCCACAAATCAGTGAGGGCTTTACATTTTCTCCTAACAGGTCATGATAACATCTGTGAAGTGATTCCTCTGAGAAATCTCCTGTTGGTGTTGGAACTTAGAGTGCATTGCCTGATTCAGGAGTCTAAAATCAAGCATAGTCAGGGCCTTCCTGTGTCCAAATAGAAAGAAGGCATTCCTTTATTACCCGAGTAGATGATTTATGACTCTCAGACAAACATACCTTTCTTTTGAAATCAATAATATAAGTATTCATGGGAAATTACTTTCTTGCAGTTATGATTTCTTTTTCCTGGGTTTTGCTCTCTCTCATATCCTACAGAGCTTAATCCTCAGTTCCAGGGGATTTCTGGACACTTGTGAACAGCTGTCAGTTCAGTCAGTGTGATGGTAAACTATGAGTGCAAAACTGTCCGTTAAATAATGCAAAATTGGTAGTTTTTGATGAGGGGGTTTGTATGTTCACTGGGAGGAAATGGAAACATTCAATCATAAAAGTAAATCAGCCTGAGAAGCAGAGGGTTGACAAAATGGAATGGAGGTTCAGTGGAATAGGTTGGATCTGCTTTCTTTTTCTGCTGCTACTGCCTGCCCTTACTTCTAAGTCCAGAAGATTCTGGTTTCCAGAACTTTATATGATTCCCAATAGTCAGCATGGCTTTGTCAAGGGCAGGTCGTGCCTTACGAGCCTGATTGAATTTTTTGAGGATGTGACTACATTGATGAAGGTAGAGGAATAGATGTAGTGTATATGGATTTCAGCAAGGCATTTGATAAGGTACCCAATGCAAGGCTTATTGGGAAAGTAAGGAGGCATGGGATCCACGGGGACATTGCTTTGTGGATCCAGAACTGGCTTGCCCACAGAAGGCAAAGAGTGGTTGTAGACAGGTCATATTCTGCATGGAGGTCGGTCACCAGTGGAGCGCCTCAGGGCTCTGTTCTGGGACCTTTACTCTTCATGACTTTTATCAATGACCTGGATGAGGAAGTGGAGGGATGGGTTAGTAAGTTTGCTGATGACACAAAGGTTGGAGCTGTTGTGGATAGTGTGGAGGGCTGTCAGAGGTTACAGTGGGACATTGATAGGATGCAAAACTGGGCTGAAAAGTGGCAGATGGAGTTCAACCCAGATAAGTGTGAAGTGGTTCATTTTGGTAGGTCAAATATGGTGGCAAAATATAGTATTAATGGTAAGACTCTTGGCAGTGTGGAGGATCAGAGGGATCTTGGGGTCCAAGTCCATAGGAAGCTCAAAGCAGTTGCGCAGGTTGACTCTGTGGTTAAGAAGGCAAACAGTGTATTGGCCTTCATTAATCATGGAATTGAATTTAGAAGCCCAGATGTAATGTTGCAGCTGTATAGGACCCTGGTCAGACCCCACTTGGAGTACTGTGCTGAGTTCTGGTCGCCTCACTGCAGGAAGGATGTGGAAGCTATAGAAAGGGTGCAGAGGAGATTTACAAGGATGTTGCCTGGATTAGGGAGCATGTGTTATGAAAACAGGTTGAGTGAACTCGGCCTTTCCTCCTTGGAGCGACGGAGGATGAGAGGTGACCTGATAGAGGTGTATAAGATGATGAGAGGCATTGATCATGTGGATAGTCAGAGGCTTTTTCTCAGGGTTGAAATGATTGCCACAAGAGGACACAGGTTTAAGGTGCTGGGGAGTAGGCACAGAGGTGATGTCAGGGGTCAGCTTTTTATGCAGAGAGTGGTGAGTGCGTGGAATGGGCTGCTGGCAACGGTGGTGGAGGCGGATACAAAAGGGGCTTTTAAGAGACTTTTGGATAGGTACATGGAGCTTAGAAAAATAAAGGGCTATGGGTAAGCCTAGTAATTTCTAAGGTAGAGCTATGTTGGGCACAACTTTGTGGGCCGAAGGGCCTGTATTGTGCTGTAGGTTTTCTATGTTTCTGTTTCCCTGGTTCCTCAACTGGGGGGGGGGGGGGGGGTTGGGTGGTGGTGGTAGTGGGATCAGCTCCCACAACCTATTAAATGCTTCCGATGGCATGCGCTTCAACTAGCTCCTGACAAACAAGTCCAGATCCTGGCCTTCATGTGCAGCTTATCGATTAAGCCTGGTGGAGCTGTTTCTACTGACAAGAGAAGGGGCAAGGATGGGTTACTGGTGCTTTAAAACCAGTCGCCTTGGGCAGATGGGACTCCTCAGCCTTGATTGGCAGCTCATCGAGGATGTGCTAACAGACCCGGTTCTGTGCTGTACTTTTCTAGGAGGAGGAAAGTTCTGACCTCGAACCTCGCTGCCTTATGGTTATACCCCCTGTTGGGGAAGGCTTTGGGACTAAACCCTGAGAAGAAGTCCAGAGCTGGAGTCCCTAAGCCAGTCCTACACTGAGTTGAAAGGTGACTGGTAACCCCAGCGACACTACCGATGCCAAACTCTATTGGTCTCTGCGTTCCTTTGGACTCATCAGCTGTGTGGAGAAGGGGAGCCTGCCACGTGGGCAACAGCTTGCCCTGGCTTGCATGTCATGTAAACAGCTGGGATGCAGCTTCCATGGTCAACCCCGGCCAATGGAGGACCTCAATATGATTCCCAACAGAAAACACCTTGACTCTTCATTCATTTGGGTGATCAATGTTTTAAAGTACACCCTTTAATAGAGCTTGTTCCTCCCTTTCTCTTTCTCTCTCCCCCTCTTCCCCCATTTTCCATCCTTCCTTAATGTCTCTCTTCCTTTTTCCCCATAGGTGACTGTCTATCTGTCTCTCACTCTTATTTTTTTTCTCCTCATTTCTTCTCTTCTACTTTCACTTTGTGTGTCTGTTACTCTTTTTATCACATTTTCTTTCCCCTTTTTCCTCTTCTCTCCCTCCCTCCCTTCCTGTCTCTGTCTTGAGTGGGCTGTGGGCTGGGCTGTTCATTGCCACTAAAAAAAACTTCATTGAAAAGCGGAATTCCAACCTACCTTCGGGCTGGCTCCACGGCCTTAAATCAGGCGAGGAGAATAAAAGGACCTACTTATTTTGAATTGCTGCAGTTTATTAGAAAGGTCAGATGTCAGCATGTAACAAATCAGTGCGGAGGCGAGGTCAGGCAGTGAGGTCGTGGAGGTGCTTGGGTGACAGGAATGGATGGCAGTCTGCGGAGCACAACAACAGCTGTGGGTCTTCAGGGAGAATGCACGCTGCCGCGTGATTCCAGCAACAAATTGTACATGTGAATGAGAGTTATCTGACAACCGGTGCTGGAAATGCGATAGCTCTTGAGCCTCAGTGTTCGTAGGAAGCAACACATAGAGTTACATTTAGATAAAGACAAATACAATGGAAAGAAAAGGCTTGTATTTCTATAGTGCCTTTTACAGTGGACTTCACAGTCGATCTCAGGTGAAGTTATTGTATTGTAGAAAATGTGACTAACTTGCCAATAGCAAGTTCTCCGGGATACCAATATGGTAAAGATGAAGTAACTTATTTGAATGATGATGAATGCATGATGAGATTAGGCACAAAAACAAGGAATAATTCTCTTGTTAAGTTTAAAACATAGAACTTAGAACAGTATAGCTCCAGGACAGGCCCCTTTCCCCACAATTACTGTGCCAACCATTTTGCCAACCTAACCTAATCCTATTCGCCTGCAGATAGACAATTCCTCTAATACCCTTCCCTTGGACAACATCGGTGGCGTGGAGATGGGAGACTTGCAGTTTGGGCAACTGCCGGTCTTCCATAATAAATAAACCTTGCCCATGCTTGCGCCCTGGAAACTTTCCAAAGCGCAAATCCATGGTCTGTTGAGAGTAACGGAGGCCTACATACACTACAGACAATTCCCTGCCTGTTTTATCTGCCTCTCTGCAAGCCCCATAGTTCCTGCTATCATAGCTGCTCCTTCCACCTATCCTGGCAACACATTCTGGGCACCCATCACTTCTGCGTAAAAAAAAAAACTAAAAAAACAAAACAACAACTTGCCTCCCTTAAGCTTTCCCTCTCTCACCTTACACCTACACACACTAGTATTTGATAGTTGGAGCCTGGAGAAAAATACTGACTATTCAATGTATCTGTGCTTCATAATTGTTTTTTACTTCTATTAATTCACCTTCTACACTCCAGAAAAAACAAACCAAATGTGTCCAAACTCTAATCGCAGCTAGTATTCTCCTAATATCTAATACACTTCCATTATAAACAAGAGAAAATCTGCAGATGCTGGAAATCCAAGCAACATGCAGAAACTGCTGGAGGAACTCAGCATCTATGGAAAAGAGTACAGTCGAAGTTTTGGGCCAAGACCCTTCATCAGGACTGGATTAAAAAAAAAGCTGAGTAGATTTTAAAGGTGGAGGGAGGGGATAGTTGAAACCTGAAGTGTGAGGGATGAAGTAAAGAGCTGGGAAGTTGATTGGTGAAAGAGATACAGGGCTGGAGAAAGGGGAGAGTGATAGAAGAGGACAGAAGGCCATGGAAGAAAGAAAAGTGGGAGGAGCACCAGAGGTAGGTGATGGGCAGGCAAGGAGATGAGGTGAGAGAGGGAAAAGGGGTGGGGAATGGTGAAGGAGGGTGTGGCCATTACTAAAAGTTCAAGAAGTTTATGCCATCAGTTTGGAGGCTACCCAGATGGAATATAAGGTGTTGTTCCTCAAACCTGAGTGTGGACTCATAAGGACAGTGAAGGCGGCCATGGATAGGCATAACGGAATGAGAATGGAAAGTGGAATTAAAATGGGTGGCCATTGAGAGATCCTGCTTTTTCTGGTTGTTCAGCAAAGGGTCTCCCAGTCTATGTCTGGTCTCACCGATACACGAGAAGTCACACCAGGAGCACCAGACACAGTATATGACCCGGCAGACTCACTGGTGAAGTATTACCTCACCTGGAAGGACTTTATTATTTTCATTATAAGGTCATTTACACTCAAATGAGGGAAATGATAAAGTCTCGGTTTAATAACTCATGCAAAATCTGTCAGTGCAGTCCCCAGTTATTAAGCCCCTGTGGAGAGTGTTTGAATCTTCACATCTCACTGATCTAGAGCTTCCAGTATAACCCACTGAACCACTGGTGATGGCTGTAGGTGGCCTGTGGTTGTGGAAACAGATGGTAGCAGCGGGCACCAGACCAGGCTGTGGTGCTTAAGTCCATCACGGGTACTTTCCCTCTGAGGATAGTGGACATGTTTAGCCTGTTTTGGAGAGTGATCAGCAAGTCATTGGTTTACCTCAGGAATTTATGGCTTGTGAGACAACACTTCCCAATGCCAGCACCTCTTCTGTAATATTTGCTTTTATACTGATATCTCTGACGCACTGTAGCCTCAGGCTGCAGAATCTGAAACCAGAGATAGAAACCTCAGGGTAAGGTGGAGAAACTACTCGGGGACTGTAAGTCTTTGGAATTTTCTACTCTGTGGCACTGTGGAGATTCGGTCATTGTGGATACACAAAACAGGATTTAGAGATCATGCAGTAAAGAGGCTGTAAGGCACTGTGATCATATTGAATGATGGGCCAAGCAGTGGGTTTAATAACTGCTGCTAATTTTTGCGTTTTTCTGTTCCTTAGGAATGTCTGGAAAAAAAATCTTTTCTTTTTAACATTTACCCGTGATGTCTCTTGAATTGATGGAACCAAATCCTTGGAGCATTTTATAAGGGACTGATTTTTGAAAACTAATTTGAAGGGCAGATAGCCCGTTTAGCCATAAGTGATCTGTGATCTCTGTATAATACTCGATCACAGCAAGACGAGGAATGCTTCATATGTTGATCCCTTGTGCCACTCTGCAGGGTATAAGTATTTACAGCCCCTGCACCATAAATACAAACAGGAAACGGGAGATTCTGGAAATATCTAATTTTAAACTGCATCAATTCAGTGCTTCCAGTCTTAGGATCTTGAGAGAAACTTGGATAGAAACAGACGTAATGGTGAAATGATAAAATGTGACAAGCTAGCAAGACAGGTATCAATGAATAATTTTGGTAGTGAGAGGAATTAAAATTTAAGAGTTGAACAAATTGGAAAAAGAAAGGGAGAAGAAAGTTAGAAAAACAAAAGTACATTTAAGGGTAAAGGGTAAAATTAGCTCAAAAGAGTACAGATTTAGTGCTGGTAAATGGAATAGGTATTGAAGTGGAATCTCATGCGAAACTTCCACTCAGAGGATGGTGTGAGTGTGGAATGAGCTGCCAGTGGAAGTGGTAGATGCTGGCTTAATTGTAACATTTAAGAAAAGTTTGAATAGGTACATGGGAGTATGGAGAACTATGGTCTGGGTGCAGGCAGATGGAACTAGGCAGAAAATGCCACAGAACAGCACTCTAATGCAGAATAGTGGACAAATAGCTAGGCAGTGTTACATAAAAAAAGGTTGTTTTGGCCTAGATAGATAGATAGATACTTTATTCATCCCTATGGGGAAATTCAACTTTTTTCCAATGTCCCATACACTTGTTGTAGCAAAACTAATTACATACAATACTTAACTCAGTAAAAAATATGATGTACATCTAAATCACTATCTCAAAAAGCATTAATAATAGCTTTTAAAAAGTTCTTAAGTCCTGGCGGTAGAATTGTAAAGCCTAATGGCATTGGGGAGTATTGACCTCTTCATCCTGTCTGAGGAGCATTGCATCAATAGTAACCTGTCGCTGAAACTGCTTCTCTGTCTCTGGATGGTGCTATGTAGAGGATGTTCAGAGTTATCCATAATTGACCGTAGGTGTGGACAAAGGTAAGCAACCAGAATCTTTTGCGGACACAGTCCGGATAAATGTTAACCCAAAATGTCAACTGTCCGTTTCCCTACATGGATACTGTGGCTTCCTCTGGATCCTCTCCAATGCCAGCACATCTTTCCTTAGGTAACTGCTCACAATACCCCCAAGCGCGGTTTGACAAATGCCTTCTAAAATCACCTTAATTCATGCTTAGCTACCTGCCCTACTCTACATGGAGAGCATTCTTTCAGGTTGTGTCATAGCCTGGTATCACTGTATCACGAGAGGCTGCAGAGGGCTGTAGATTCAACTAGCTCCAATGATGAGCACAACCCTCCCCATTATTGAGGACATCTTCATGAGGAGACCCACTGTGAAAGAACTCACTGTCTGGGACATGCCTTTTTGTTATTACTGTCAGAGAGGAGGTATAGGAGCTGAAGAAACAGCTTCTTCCCTTCTATCATCAGATAACTGAATGACCCATCAACCCATGATACTTATCATTATTCTTTTTTTTTGCAATAGCTTTTTTGTAATTTATAATAATTTTATGTATTGTCACTGTAATGCTGCCACACAACAACACACTTTTATGTCATATAAGACAGTGACAATAACCTGATTTTGATTCTGAGATCTGGAAGCATATGTGGAAAGAGAAACAGTTAATATTTAAGTTCAGGACCCATCATTAGATCTGGGAAAGAGAAATGTGAAAAATGAAAAATAATCAACTTGTTCAACTAGCCCTCAGGACTCAACATCCAATTTAACTTAAAATGACCAGCCATTCCAGTTCTGTGCCTCATATTTCTACCATTTCTTTACCATCTTCTTCTGGTTTCTCAGATTTTACTCATTCTCCTCAACAGAAACCTCCTATAGAGACACCATCGCCGCCCCTCTCTACCAGCACCTTCTTCATATACATCATTCAGTCTCACCTCTTTTCTACTCTATCTCTCCTTTCTCTTTGCTCCGTCTGCCTTTCTCAGTAACTTTAAAACTCTTAGCTTTCTAAATTTTCTTTAATTACCCACATCCTGTAGCATTAACTGTTTCTCTCTTTACATACATTTCCTGACCTGCAGATCATTTCGGGAGTTTTATCTCAGCAGTCCATCCTTTAGTCACTGAATATTTAGTGCACTGCTTTAACTGACCATGGAAACACCTAAAAGGCAGAGAGTGTTGTATGTCATCCTATCACAATCTTCACTCTCAATTTCAAGGCTTACATTGATAAAAGCTATGTTTACCTCACCAGTTCCCTCTCTAACTTCTCCCAAATGCGTTCAAGAATCTATTGAATTTGTCAGAGGCTGCATTTTCTCAACTCTTCTACCATAGTATCTATCATTAAGAACCTCCATCACCCAGGACATACCCTCTACTCATTGCTACCATCAAGGACACTGCCCAGAAGAAGGCAATGGCAAACCACTTCTGTAGAAGAATTTGTCAAGAACAGTCGTAGTCATGAAAAGAGCATGTTGCCTACGTCACATGACATAACACTTAATGAACAAACAAACCATCAGGGAGGAGGAACAGGAGCCGGAAGGCACACACTCATTGATTTAGGAATAGCTTCTTCTCACTGCTATCAGATTTCTGAATGTATATTGAACCCATGACCACAACCTTACTACATTTTGCTTCTCTTATTGCTCTATTTATTTAATTTACTGTAATTTAGTTTTTTTTATTATGTATTGCAATGTACCGCTGCCACACAACAATAAATTTCATGACTGCTGCTGATATTATACCTGATTCTGATTCTGGTCTTCTTGCTTACTCACATATGACAAATTGGTGGGGAGGAATGTTGGACAATGTTCAGAGATTCAAAGCTAACAATCAAGAAACTTTAACATTGTTGAAATAAAGGTTACAGCTGGATGTGAGATGAGAAAGAAAGGAGCATTTTACCCAGGATTTGTGGTCACTCGTTAAATATTATACAGCTCTGGAGTTATCCAGCATAGAAATAAGCCCTTCAGCCCAACTTGTCCATGCCAACCTAGGTGCCTTCTTGAGGTCCCTCTGCCTGCATTTGGCCCATATTCATGTAAATATTTCCTATCCATGTAGCTATCCAATTGTTCTTTAAATGTTGTTATTGTACCTGCCTCAGACGCTTCATTTGGCAATTTATTCCACATAGTCTCCGCCCTTTGTGTGCAAAACATACCCCTCAGTTTCCCTTGAAGTCCTGCTCCTCTCACCTTAAACTTAAGCCATCTCACTTTAGACAATTCTACCATATTGAAAACACTGTCACCATTCGTTTATCATGATTTTAGAAACCTCTATAAGGTCGCTCAGGGGAAATAGCTGTAGCTTTTCCAATCTCTCTGTATAACTTATGAATCTTTTTTACACCCCCTCTAGCTTAGTCACATCCTTGTTGTAGGTTGATGGGCCAGGTAGGGAGGGGGAGCAGTTGAGTTGGGAGACAGAGGTAGGTGGACGATTTGTAGAGACAGACAGAAACAGGTGGAGTGAGGTGGTAGGGGGTGAGTGAATACAGAGACAGCTGCAGGGGTGTGGATTAGTAGGAATACAAAAGCTATTAATGCTGGAATCTGATAGGTAAGGAAGGTGATAATAGGAACCATAGAGGAGCGGAGAAGAGCAGATGGAACCAGATTAGGCGGAGGGTGATCTGATAAATTATAGGTGTGGGCAATAGGAAGATGAAATCATGAGGGGGAGAAAAATAAAATGGGTGATACTGTCCAGAGAGATTGGATTGGGGAATTATAGGAATGGGGCCAGAATAGGAGGATCGAGGCTGGATTGGAAGGAGGGAGTGAAACACAGGACGCATGGATTACCTGAAATTGGAAAATTCACTGTTCATACCATTGAGTTGCACACTAAGCAAACAGAATATAAGATACTTTTCTTCTAGTTTGTGTTGGATTGGAGAAGGCCAAAGATGGGGAGGTTGGCTTGGGAATGGGAAGGAGAGATGAAATAGCTTGTAGCTTGAGAGTTTGGAATAGGCATTGTGCTGTGCAAATCATTTGGCAAGGTTGCACTTCACTTGGTCTTGCTGACACAAAGGAGACCACATTGAGTATGCTGAATGCCGTGGATGAGGTAGGAGGCATATAATTCTTTGCCTCACCTGGAAGGACTGTTCAGGTACCTGAATGGTGTTGAGTGAAGAGTGCAGGAACAAGTCAATGTTGCAGGGGGAGGTACTGGGGATCATTGAAGGTTGGGTGGGGAGGGATGGGTGGACGGGGCATAGTGGAGAGAGTAGTGGCTGTGGAAGACAGAAATGGCTTGGTGGGGGAAGATCTGGCAAGTGGTGGGATCCGTAGCTGGCAGAAGAAGGGAATAGGATGAATAAATTTGTTCAGCTGGGAAGAATGGCCTTCTTTTCTGTTAATTAATATTGCAAGATTTTGTGGCTTGCCCAGTGAAAGAACATTCCTTGAGATGGAAAATATTTCCAGGTCTGTTTGTGCAGGTTTAGTGGAGAGTTGAGTGTAGTGTAGTCACCAGATGAGGTTACTGCTCTGAACTCTCCCTAGCTTTTATTTATTTTAGTTCTGTATCCTGTGATGTATTGTGGCTTTGGTCTTATCCTTTTTTAATTAACTGCAGCTGTTCTAGCGATGAGTTTGGTGAGTGATGAAATCCTCACTATTCAACTATTTTGAAACTTTAATTTAACCTCCTATTATTCAGTCTGAGCACTGGCTAATCTGGCAGAATATACACTAAATTGTCCCTGTCACTGCTAAACAAAAAAGGACTTGCATTAACATATAATCTTCCACAACTTCAGGACATCCCACATGACTGTAACACAGTCAGCTGACTACAAAATGAATTCACCCAATCTGCAGGAAGAACTCAAAGGGTTGAGCAGAATCAGTGGGAGGAAGAAATCCACTGAATTCTTCCATTAGATCTCGTGTTCTTCCAAGTTCCAGCATCTGCAGTCTCTGGTGTCGCTGTGAAATGAATTTTCTTTGGTGATATAGAAACCAGCGTATGTCAAAATCTCAGTCTGACCTGTTAATCTGTATTTGTCATATCGAGTTAGGGACATAGTAATAATAAGAGACATAGACAAGGTAGACAATTTTTTTCCCCAGTGGAAATGCTAGAGAATAAGCATTTGAGGTGAGAGAGGAAAAGTTTAAAGATGTTCAGAGCAGGCTTTTTACCAAGTGAGTAGGAGGTATCTGGACTGGGCTTACAGAGTTATTGGTGAAAGAAGATATGATGGTGGAGCTTAATTGGCTTTTAAATGGACACATGAATATGCAGGAATTGGAGGGATATAGATCAAGAACAGTCAGGAAACATTAATTTCAATTTGGCTTTGTGTTTGACACAGATACTGTGGGCTAAGGGGCCTTTTTCTGTGTTAGACTGTTCGATGGGCTACCTTTGAAATAAGAGTGAGGAGATTTACAATGGAGATACAAGTGATTGCACATGCTGGAATACGAAGCAAAAGTCAAGTTGCTGGACTCAGTGGGTCAGGCAACATTAGTGGACGGAATTGGACTGGGATTGTGTCAGGCAGTAAAACCCAGCATTTGGGAGATAATTCATACAGATTAAATGTTTCCATCTGAAATGCTGGCTGTCCACTTTCCATGGAGTATGGTACCTATTTCCCCCAAGGAAGAGATGCATAAAACCAGAGGGATAATATAAGGGGATAAGAATTTTAGAGGGATTTGGAAGTGCCTTTTATTTCAAAGGGTGATTGGAATCTGGAGCTTACTGCCTGAGGAGATGGTGGGGGCAGTGGCTCTCATGGCATTTAAGAGAATATGGATGAACACTTCAGTTGTCAAGGCAGAGAAGCTGTTGGCCTAGTGCAGGTAAATGGGATTAGTACAGATGGATACACGATGGTCAGTAAGGACAGGTGGGCTGACTGGCCTGTTTCTGTGCAATATGATTGGATAAACATAGTTTGTTTTCCTTGGAGGTGTGGAAGCTGTAGGGATGCATGATTGAAGTCTAGAAACGAATAATGGTGGTTGTTAGCCCTTGATCCCTTGATAGGGATAAACCATTCCCTATCACGGAGCTCTTCAAAACCAGAGGACAGAGGTTTAAGGCAAGGGGTGGGCAGTTTAGAGGAGATCTGGGGAAGAATTTTTTTTCAACCTGATAGCGGTTGGAATCTGGAACACAGCATAAGGTTCTCAACATTTGAGCAATTTCAAGATAAGCACTTAATCGCAAAGGCATTGAAGGCTGTGGACCAGGTGCTGTTAAATGGGGTTAGAATAGATGGCTGGCATGGACTTGATAGTTTCAAGGTCCAGTTTTTGTTCTGTACCACTTCTATTGCTCAAACTTTTCTGCTTTTCTTCCAAGCATTGCCTTGGGATTTTGAATTAGCAGACAAAGTTTAACAGCTCTTTTCATAAGGGGATTAACCCCGATCTAAACCTCCAGCTTGTTGTTGGCATTTTAACGCAAATTAGACAGGCTTTAGGTTGTGAATGTGGCTAAGTTTTATTAACCTGTGGCATGAGGGCAAAGCTGATAGAAGGAAGGTAATCGTCGTTTCATGCTAACTCCCTGACTTTGATCAAAGGTGTAAGACAAAGCCTATGAATTATGCAAATATTTTCTCCATTGGATAAATTGCGTCGGCCTCTCTTTCTCAAGCCAAGGCTCCCACTGTGCTCATTGTCAGATGAGGTTGCAGGGCTGAGATGACAGTTTTCATGATAACAACTTAAAACTGTCTGTTCTACACATTTCAGTGGCAAACCTGTGAGCCTGCTGCTGTTCAAGCCTCTGCATACTGCACTGTCAGTTCCCAGCTATTTTATGACTGGTGAATTTGGATTAGTATTCAGAAACAAAGATACAGTGCTAATCAATCTGTACAGCTAGATGCAGCAACTTAATCTTTTCACTAATCTTATGTTCCTCTGTTTATCAGCCTCAAAATTGCTATGCATGACAGATTGTCCAGCTGACAGAATCCTTTAAAGTAACCAAATGTGATGGAGAAAGATAATGGGACATTAAGCATCCCAGGAGAGAGCTAGTGGGATATTAAACAGTCACCAGAACAGAAGATTAATTAGGACTTTGAACTGATTCTTAGGCAGCTAGGTGACTCTGAAATTCTCTGATGGGACAGGTGAATCAAAACTTATTTTTTCTTGGGTAACACGTGCAAAATGCTGGAGAAGCTCGGCATGTCAGGCAGCAGCAATGGAGGGGAATTAACAGTCAATATTTTGTGCCAAAACCTTTACTCAGGACTGGAAAGGAAGGGAGCAGAAGCCAGAATGAGAAGGTAGGAAGAAAGGAAGGCGTACACGCTGATGGGTGATAGGTGAGTCCAGTTGAGGTGAAAGGCGGTTGGTTGTGTTTGTGGGGGGGATGAAGTAAGAGGCTAGGAGGGGATAGATGGAAAAGGTCCTCTCCTAGACTATCATGCCCATGTCAGACATCAAGCACAATACTAATCCCATTCACCAACACGTGGTCCATATGCATTGGTAAATCACGTATTCATGTAGATAATTTTCTAATACTTTGAGAGTTTCTGTCCCCACCACTGCCTCAGGAAGTATGTGAGTTTTGGAGAAGTTACATTGGTGGCTAACTGCAGCGTAGATGTGGTTTGTCAGTGGTAAAGGGGATGAATATTTAGGATGCTCGATCGGGTGCCAAGCAAGTGGGGTGCTTAGATTTGGATAGTGTCAGATTTATTGAACGTTTCTTGTTCTGCACTAATCTTTGCAAGTGGAGGGCATTACATATATGTGGACTTTGAGTACCAGTTCAGCTGATTATTATGGATTTGTATTAGAAACATTGGCACTTTTTTCTTTGGAGCATGGGAGAATGAACAGTGTTATTTATAGAAGATTATAAAATTACAAGTATAGTTAGGGTGCGTGTGCATAGTCTTTCCTCAATGTTAATGAATCAAGAACTGGAGGGAATAGGATCAGAGTGAGAGGGGAGGGAGTTCATAGGAATCTGAGAGTTGACTTTTTCACCCAGAGGGTGTTCAGTTAATAGGATGACCTGCCAAAGGAAGTGGTTGAGGTAGGTACATAAACAACTTTTAAAAGGCACTTTGACGGGTACCCGAATAGGAAAGGCTTACAAGGATATGTGTCAAATATGGGCATAGAGTAGATGGGCATCTTAGTCAACATGGATCACTTGAATCAAAGGACCTGTTTCCATGCTGTGTGACACTCAATGGCACTGCAGTCTGACCACATCCTCTGTGTCCAGCTCTGCTTCTGAACGCAGCTCTGTTGTTTTAGAGCAGGGTTTACCCAACCTTTTTTATGCCGTGGACCAATACCATTAAGCAAGGGGTCTGTGGACCCCAGGTTGGGAACCCATGTTTTAGAGGGTTTGGTCTGGAAGTGAATTCAAACTCATCACTCAAATATATTGTACGTTTAGTAGGTGCAGTCCAGTTATAGTACCATGCATAATGAAAATATAATGACATAATTATTGAGAGCGGTGTTAAAAGATCTGAAAATGATTGCTTTAATTTATTTGGATACTTCAAAGAAAAACATGACCTTTTCTGCGAGTTCAGAAAGTTGATGGCTCACCCACCAACTTAACTGAGGCTCATTGGGAAGCTGATTGGTCTGAGGATGGATACCAGGTTCTCCTACTGTGAACAAGCACGGTCATAAAATCAATACAATATGCCCTTGTAGTGCACCATTAATATAACTGAGCGAAAACTTTCGATATTAGGATGTGCTTGATAAACAGCTGACAAAGCATGGTTAAGCTGTTGCCTGCAAGGGCACTACAAGCAGGTTGATTGGTGTACTCTCACAATAGAATGGGATAGATAGTTGAAAATGAAATGTTTGCAGGACTGTGGAGAAAGAATAATGAGGAATAGAACTGACAGTGTTCTTTCAAAGAGTGTACACAGACTGAATGGGCCACATGCGTAGCACAGTAGCTGGTGCTGCTGCACCACATTTCCAGTGACCCAAGGTCAATTCTGACCTCCAGCGCTGTCTGTGTGGAGTTTGTCCTTTACCCTGTAAACAATTTCCCCAGGGTGATCCAGTTTTCTCCCGCACCCTGAAGGTATGCATGTTACCAGGTTAATTGGCTGCTCTAAGTGATTACTGATATGTAGGTGAGTAGTAGAATCTATGGCTGCCGATGGGGCTGTGGGAGAGAATACGTTATGGGGAAATACTGTGAGTTTGTGAATGGAACTAGCGATGTTGTTCAGAGAGCCAGCATGGACTCCTTCTGTGCAATAGAGAAGTATAATCCAATCGTGGTTTTCCTGACTGTGTCAGTGCTTGAAACTTGAACATAGCAATATAATTCTGGGATATGTTCCATAACTCAGGAGGCTTTAGTCAGGGAAGCATTTCATGTGGTCTCAGGCACATCCCCAGGCACAATAATCTTGGAAGAGTCAATGACAACCCAAGCAATTTCTTTGCTAGGATCCTATGCCAGTGTAGTTAATATTATTTGTGGCCATGCACAGATTGATGGGATAACTAGCAGTAGAAATTATGCTTGAATATATGTATTTTGCTCAGTTTTCATGGAACTCTGGGCCATTGAGGTGCTACTGATCTCCTGAGGATGGTGCATCCTGCCGTCAGCACTGGGTAAAGGCATTTTCTCATTTCTCATTAATCACCAGCTCCCTGCCAGTGAGGCCATGCTTTCTGGACTTAACTCCTATCAATTTCCTTCTCTATGTGCTTACACTGCCTTGATAGATTAGGGTGATAATTCTAACTTCAATAACTGATGTTATTGTTGCTTTGCTAATTGTACACTCTGTTTTGCAATGGTTATGGTATATCTAATATGAGAATTACAGGAAACATTAGGGCCCCACCTAAAGTGAGATCTGGACTTCAAAAAATTGCAGCTGAGTTATGAATGACATGCAGTCAAAATTGCAGAAAATAATATTCTTGTACATTAATTATGCTTTTGCAAAGGTTCAAAGTAAATTTATTATCAAAAGACATATGTGTCACCATATACTGAGATTCACTATCTTGCAGGCAATCATAGTAAATACGAGAAGCACAATGGAATAAATGAAAAACCTCACCCAACAGAGCAGACAACAGCCAATGTGCAAAAGAAACAGCAAACTGTGCAAACAAAAAGAAAGAGAAAAAGGAAATAATAATTAATAAATAACTAATAGATATTGAGAACATGAGATGAAGAGTTCTTGATAGTGAGTCCACAGGTTATGGAAACAGTTCAGTGATGGGATGAATGAAGTTAGTGGATGGGGGCCTAAAGAGCACTTCGCACCAGCATTTTTCCCATCAGAAGCATATGGAGAATAGATTGATCTTTGTGGAGTGTGCTAATGTGTAAGGGCATTCAAAATAAAGAAGAAGGTAATGTTGTGAAGTTAATATTAAGGTGGGCTAGTCCTCTGGGCCTGATAGAATATACCCCAATTTACTGAGAATGGCAAGAGATATGCTGGGTCTTTGCCCAATATCATAGTGTCCTCTCTAGCCACAGCTGAGGTCCCAGAGGACTGGTGAATAGCTAAAGTTGTTGCATTATTCAAGACAGGAAAATAGGGATAATCCTGGAAACTATAAACTGTTGAATCGCACGTCAGTGGTAGGGAAGTTATTGGGGTGGATTCTTATGGGTAGGATTTATGACCAGTTTAAAAATCAATTCCTTATTAGGGTCAGTCAGCATGGCTTTGTGTGGAGCATGTTTTTGGAGAAGTTGATGAAGATGTGTAGAAGGTAGACTTGTGTATGTTTTCTATGTGGATTTTAGTAAGATGTTTGACAAGATCCGTGTTGGGAGATTCATCCAGAAGATTAACATGCATGGGTTCCATGGTGAATTGACCACTTGGATTTAGCGTTAGCTTGAATATAAAAGGCAGATGGTAGTATTTGATGGGACTTATTCTGTCTTTGACTAGTGGTGATCTGCAGGGATCATTACAGGGACTTCTGCTGTTTGTGATTATACATAAATGACCTGGATAAAAATGTAGATAAATTGTTTTGCAAGCTTGCAGCCACTATGAAAATTGGTAGTGCTGTGTATAGTGCAAAGGATAATGTGGGATATAGATCAATTGCTCTTATGGGCAAAGAAATGACAGATGGAGTTTCAACAGGTCAAATGTGAAGTGCTACACTTTGGGAGATCAAATGTAAAGGGATAGTATACCGTTAATGGCAAGACTCTTAACAGCGTTGATGTGCAAAGCGCTCTTAGAGTTAAGTCCATAGCTCCATGAAAGTGGCTGCATAGACTGATAGGGTAATAAAGGCATATGGCATGTTTGCCTTTATTCGTTGAGGAACTGAATTCAAGAGTTGGGAAGTTATGTTGCAGCTTCATAAAACAATAGTTCGACCACATTTGGAGTACTGCATTTAGTTCTGGTTGTCCTTTATAGGAAGGATGAAACAAGCTTCAGAGAATGTTTACCAGGATGCTGCCTGCATTAGAGGGCATTTAATATAAAAAGAGGTTGAACAACCTTGGGTTGTTTTCTGTAGAGCAGTGGAGGTGTAGAGGAGATGTGATAAAGGTGTATAAGATTATGAGAGGAATACATAGATATTGCAGACAGTCATGATGCTTTCCCCAGTATTGAAATGCCGAATACAAGAGGGTGTGCTTTCAAGGTAAGTGGGGATAAGTTCAAAGGAAATTTTTTATGCAGAGTGTGGTGGGTGCCTGGAGTGTGAAGCCCAGGATGGTGGTTGGGGCAAATAGGATAGAAGCGTTCAAGAGGCTATCGGATAGACGTATGTATGTTTAGCAAAAGGAAAGATACAGACTTTGTGTAGGCAGAAGGGATTACCTTAATTGGGCATTTGATTACTAATTTAATTAGTTAGCCCTAACATTGTGCACTGACTGACCCGTTCCTGTGCTTTACTGTTCTTTGACCTATGTTTTATGTTGTTTCAATGCCCATTACTCAGGGATTGTAATTCATTGCTCCAGTGTACTGAAGGAGGGTGTGTGATTGGCTTGGTTTATGGAGTCTGCTGAGGACAAGTATAGGCACTTGGAATCCACTAAGGGAGGCTGACAGAGGGGCCAGAGACTCTAGAGAGGTCAAGAGAGAGGATGCTGACCTCAGGAATAGCTAAGAAGTATGGTCAGAGACCTCAGGAGTAACTGATAATTGGTTTATTATTGTCACAAGTATCAAGATACAGAGAGTTTTTTTCACTAATCCAGACAGGTCTGTCCAAACATAGTACAAATGGAAAAAGAACGACAAAATGCATGTTACAGTATAGTGCACTGCCTATGGACAAATAAGTTGCATGATAAAGTCGATTAAGTGATCAAGAAACCATTTTTCTTGTAAAATAAAAAGGGATATTCAAGAGTCTTATAACAGCGGGATTGAAACTTTCCTTGAGCCTAGAAGTACAAGTTATCAAGACTTTGTATCATTTGCCAGAGTGAAGAGGGAGAAGAGAGAATGACTGCAGTGAGATCGGTCTTTGATTGAGTTGGTTGGTCTCCCAAGGCAGTGGGTAGTGTAGATAATGGAGAGGAGGCTGAACTCCATGATGTGCTGAGCTGTGTCCACCTCAGGGAGTGTGGAAGAATGTTGAGGGAGGTCAGAGACCTTGAAGAGTAGGGAGTGGGTTAGTTGGACCCAGTTATTTCTGAATCAGTATTTCCTATTGCATTGCTGTTTAGGTGAGTCTTCCAGAATGTCATGTACAGCACGAGGCCATTTGGTCCATCTCGTCTGTGCAAATGATCCTGCCTCACTCAAACCTCCCCCAGAAAGTTTTCACCTCACCTTATCTGAAGATTCTTATATACCTTTCTCCCCGGTATCTCTGAGAGAGCAATTAATGTACAGTTGGTCTCAAGATAGAGAAACATTTGGACTTCTCTGATGCCCTGTGTCATCCCAGGACATCACAAAGCCAACAAAATTATTTTGCATTACCATCACTGTTGAAATAAAACGAATGGAGGAACTCATTTGTGCATAGCAAGCTCCCACTCAAATTGTTTGTTATAGTTTGTCATGTGAGGAATATCCACCATCATTATCATAGTGATAATTTCCCTATAATAACATTCAGCAGAGCATGGATCTCAGGCTTTGTTTTTGCAAATTGTGAAACTGTATGCCATATTCCAGGCCATTCTCTATCAATTCACAGATGTATACTCAATGGCCACTTTTTGAGGTACATCTCCTCCTTATTACAAATATCTAATCAGCCAATCGTGGCAGCAACTCAAAGCATAAAAACATACCAACATGGTCAAAAGGTTCAGTTGTTGTTCAGACCAAACATCAGAATGGGGAAGAAATATGATCTAAGTGACTTTGACTGTGGAATGTTTATTGGTGCCAGACGGGGTGGTTTGAGTATCTCAGAAACTGTTGATCTCCTGAGATTTTCACACATAACACTCTCTAGAGTTTACAGACAATGGTGTAAAAAAAAAACAAAATTCATCCAGTGAGTAGCAGTTCTCTGGGCCTTGTTAATGAGAGAGGTCAGAGGAGAATGGCCAGACTGGTTTACGCTGACAGGAAGGTGACAGTAACTCAAATAACCACATTTTACAACATTGGTGTGCAGATGAGCATTTCTGTATGTACAGCATATTGAACTTTAACGTGGGCTACAGCGTCAGAAGACCACATTGAGTTCCACCCTCCTTTGGCCACTTTATTAGGTACACTCTTGTATGTAATAAAGTGCCCACTGAGTGTAGAATAATACAGCATGGGAACATACAAATACATTTAAAGTGAGAGATTAGGAACGTTTAAAGGAGATGTGTGTGCTAAGTTTTTTTACACAGAGTGACAAGTGCTTGGAACAGGGGTATTAGTGGAAGAAGGTATGATAGTGGTATTATGAGGTTTATGGATAGGCACATGAATATGCAGAGAATGGATGAAAATGGACCATGTCCAGACAGAAAGTATTTACAAAGTTTGTAGTTTAATGGATACATGAGAGACTGCTTATGCTGGAATCTGGAACAAGCAATCTGCTGGAAGAACTAAGCAGGTTGAACAACATCTATGGGAGGAAAAGTATTGTCCAGAGTATAGTTTGGTTTAGCATTGTGTTTGGCACTGACAGCATGGGCCATTTCCTGAGCTGCACTATACTATGCTCTATGAACTTGTGATTCAGAGACAAAAGAGATGCCTACCAACTGAGCCATAGTTGGTATCAGGGCAACAGCTGGCATCGGGGGTAGTAACATATGACAAATAAGAAGAGATGAATAACACACAAAACAGCGATCAGCAGTGTGATTTGGAAATGCCCAGTGACCTTATAATCTGTGACATAGAACCATAGAACATTACAGCACAGAAACAGGCCTTTTGGCCCTTCTTGACTGTGTGGAACCATTTTTCTGCCTAGTTCCACTGACCTGCACCTGGACCATATCCCTCCATACACCTCTCATCCATGTACCTGTCCAAGTTTTTCTTAAATGTTAAAAGTGAGCCCGCATTTACCACTTTATCTGGCAGCTCATTCCACACTCCCACCATCTCTGTGTGAAGAAGCCTCCCCAATGTTCCCTTTAAACTTTTCCCCCTTCACCCTTAACCCATGTCCTATGGTTTTTTTCCTCACCATTTGGAAAGTACTCTCTTTTCCTGACCAGAATGATTTACCCACTCTGATCTGTCTGACACCTTCCTAACCACTCACCTCATCATGTCTCTCAACTCCTCAGACCATCCCCACCAATTTCTTCTCCGTATCCATCCTGAGCCATGAAATCAAGCTTGCTTTTCAGAGTTCTCCATTTCAGTATTAGATCTAAAGGGCTGCTATTACTACTCATGTAATGCTCTTGTCTTGTGTGGACCATCACACAAACTATTAACCTATAGCAATAAGATGGACTCTTGATCTCACAAACTGCAGTACCTCAGCATGTTATTGCACCTTATTGACTCTCTTGGTAACTGTAACACTTTATTCTGCATTCTATTAATAGTTTCCTTTGTACTGCCTCGATGTGCTGATGTGATTATCAGTGTAGATGGGCTGCAATGCATTTTTTTTTACTGTGACAGTAATAAGCCGATAAACAAACCCCACCTACCCCATTTGTGGAAGAGTCTGTGGTTCCCCCATCAGCCTCATCAGTTGCCTCAGGACCCACAGTGCCAGAGTGGAAGCAAGTCATCCTCAGTCTCAAGGGGTCGTCTGTGAATGTTGCTGTCACCCCGCTGACAACACTGATGACATGAGCATTTACCTCTAGGATATCACCCATCACATCACCCACACGGAAGGAAGGGATCTGGAAGTTCTTGTTTGTAACCTGTGGTACTGTATCTTGTATCTCTTGCCAGCTACTCTCAATTCAAATGATCTTTTTGTAGATCTTTTAAGACCAGCTTTTCGCTTTGCCTCTCAAACAGTTCTGACACCTGAATGCAGAGCATTTGGAGTTCACTAGTGGAGCATGCTGCATTCCATGGGTCCCGTACAGTAGCTCAGGGAAGAGACTCTCCTCAGGGCAGAGGTACAAGTCCAGTGCAGGCCAGCTGTGTCATTCAGCCTCAATTAAGCTTGGAACTTATGTCAAAACAGAATCCTAACTGAAGATCAAATCTCTTGGCTTTGCATTCCTTAAATGGACATGCACCTTTGGCTTGCTGCATTTAAGAAAACACTGACTCCAGTTCACTCCAGATGTTTCTGCGTTGTTGTACTCAGGGGGAAAGTTTCCACATGGCCAAATCAAGGACAGCTAAGAAATCAAATGAAGGATTTTGTTTTACCTTGTTTTTATAGCTGTCAAGTAACTTTCCTGCGCTGGGTATTTTCTACACTGTGGGCAGTACATAAATAGTGCTGCAGTGATAGTTGTAGCTGTGTGACCTCATCCAACCTTTCAACTCTCCACAATCTCCTGGTCCTGGCTTTCCCAGATTTCATCACTCCTTCGGTATTGCTATACCTTCAACTTCCTCAGCCCATGGATTCCTCCCTTCGCTCTCCATCTCTCCACTGCTCCTCCCACCTTCAAGATGCTCCTTAACACTGAATTGTTGGCCTTCAATCATGATGGCTCTTTAAGCATCTCAGTGTCAAATTTGTTTTGCTTTGAGACATTTTGGTATTTTGAAGATACAGTGTAAATTGAGTTTTATGCTTTGTACATTTGATGTTAATCACCCTGAGTTGTCCTGCAATTTGTCTGGTGGACCATAAGACATAAGAGCAAAATTCGGCCATTCAGCCCATCAAGTCTGCTCCACCATTTCATCGTGGCTGATTCTGGATCCATATACCTGCCTTCTCACCATATCTGATCAGGAAACGATCAACTTCTGCCTTAAATATACGCACGGACTTGACCTCCACCACTGTCTGTGGCAGAGCATTCCACAGATTCACCACTCTCTAGCTAAAAAAAAATCCTCCTTACCTCTGTCACTGCTCAATTTTGAGGCTGTGCCCACCATAGGAAACATCCTCTCCACATCCACCCTATTTCGTCTTTCCAACTGGAGGATTGGAATTGATTTGGTTTTATAGGGTTCTCTGGGTTAGAACTAAGCCAACACAGTACCATCAGGAGCACAGCTGGAGTGAATACACTCAGTCTGTTTGTTTTGCTTAGGGAATCAAGAAGTAGAGGCCATAGTTTTAAGGTGAGAAGTGAAAGATTTAATAAGAACTTAAGGCGTAATTTTGTTTTAACGGAAAGGACAGTATCTATGTGGAATCAATTGCCAGAGGAAGTTGCTGAGGCAGGTACAACCACAACTTTTAGAAGGCAGTTGGGCAAGTACATGGATTGGAAAGATTTAGAAGGTTATGGGTCTAGTGCTGACAAATGGGACTAGATGATATAGGGCATCTTGATTGGCGTAGATCAATTGGACTGAAAGGCTGGTTTCTGTGCTGTTTAGCTCTAAATTTATTACTGGTCAACAGCCAGAATTATAAGTTGTAAAGTTTACATTGGCTATTTCCATTAAAAGTACAAGAATGGTAAGAGATATAAAGTCATAGAGCCTGTTTTCTCAGATTACATCAGTCTACTACTTAAAATCGTCTTTCCTGCCTGATGACTATATTCTCTAATTCAGAGAACATAGAAGAGTACAGCACAGGAACAGGCATTTGGCCCATGATGTTGTGTCGATCTAATTAAGCTAGTAATCAAAAGACTAATTAAACTACTCCCTTCTGCCCACACAAGTACATACCTCTCCATTCTCTGCATGTTCTCTTAAGAGTATTCCAGGTATCCACCACTCTGCGTATATAAAAAAATATGCTCCATTCATCTTCAGACTTAACCTCTCTCACCTTAAATCCGTCCTCTGGTAGAAGACATTTCAACCCTGGGAAAAAGATGCTGGCTGTCTACTCTGTCTATGCTCCTCATAATCGTATAAATTTCTATCAATACATGAAATAGAAGCCATTCACTCCCTATTTGTACAACCTCTCTGCCTCTCCTCATAGTGCATACCTTATAATTTAGGCAGCATCTTGGTAAACATCTTCTGCACCCTCACCAAAGCCTCCACACCCTTTCTAGAAGATTTCTTCTGAAATTAACGATCTATTGATCCCATTCTTGACTAGACTCAATGACTGAGCACTCACCACAAGTAGAGAATTCTAAAACTCTGCAATCCTCCCCATAAAGATATTTCTCCTCATCTGAGTCCCAAATGATGGATTTGTCTATTTGCTTTTGTGCCCCGAGTTCGTGACTTAGTGGTAAGAAACACTGGAGGAGACATTTTCTTTATAGACCAGTCACAGAATCATACAGTGCAGAAACAGGATTTTTGGTCGACCCATGACCATGTTGACAGTCAAGTATCTATCCATACTAATACTATTTACTTTGGTTAGTTGCCTTCTAAGTTATATGGAAGGTTATGAATCTTTAGAATTTTCTCCATCAGATATGGATTGTCCAGTCACCAAGCAAATTTAAGACTGAGAATAGTAGTGTTTTGGACACTTAGAGAAAGAGAGGATATGGGATTTGCACGAGAGAGAGAGAGACACACACACACACACACAAACACAGACAGACAGACAGGATGGGCTGCATTTGTTCTCAGTGCCTGAACAAACTTGAGGGGCAAATTGGCTTCTATTTCATTCATCTTTTTCACCTTTGTTTGGGGATAGCTGCTGGAAAGACTCATCTTCATTGCATTCTATTGGACAGTATCATTGAAATATTTGTGCAATTTTGTGGTCTCCTGGCAGTGTGAGGCTGTGTGAAAGATTAAGAGGGAGCCTTCTGAGTTAAATGCTTGAGCAGACACTGAGTTACAGATGCACAAACACCACAGCAAGAAGGTCGAGCCTTGCTGGCATTGTTTGTTCAGCAAGAACAAACTTGTTTTCCTTTATTTTTCTCTCCCCCCTTTTCCTACACCTTTTCTTTCTCCTTTCCTCCCACACCCTCAACCTGTTTCCCTTTCTCTTCCTTCTTATTTTGCTCACTCCCTTCCTTTCCACATTTTCCCTCCCTCCTTCATCCCGCCTTCTGTCTTGCTCCTTCTCCTTGCCCCCTCCTTCCCTCCTTTCCGTTTCCCATTCCATCCTGTTTCTCCTCTCCTTTCACTCCCTCCCACTGTGTGCTGGCACAATTTGTCTCAAGTTTGCAGTTGAGAAAGTAATAGGAACATTATTCCAGGAGGGGCTTGTTCTGAACGAAACATATGTACACACACACACACACACACACACACACACACACACACACACACACACACACACACACACACACACACACACACACACACACACACACACACACACACACACACACACACACACACACACACACCCTTCTATAAACCTACACTATTTGATGTTGCATTCTCCTTTTACATGTATATAAGGGCTCATACGAAAAATAACATACAAACATAGGCGCACACACACAAATCAACACATGCACACACAAAGAAACTTAATCTTCCCACACACATTGCATACACGTGTAAACAAACCAACGTACCTTCTTTCCACACACTCCAGCTCTCTTCCCTTGCTCTTTTTCATCCCCATTTTTCTCTCATTCACTCCTTCCCTCATCTCTCCCCTTTCCTCTTTCCCTCTCTGACTTTCTATCTCTCTCTCTCACCTCCCCCCCACTTCTTTCTCTCTCTCTCTCATTTGTTTAAAACTTACACTTTCAGCTGCTCTGTGCCCTCTCGGCACCTTGTCACTCATTGCCGCAGTTTGCTTCTCTCTGCTTAACCGTGTTTGTTTTAACTTTCTTTTGTGATTTGGAATTGTTTAAACAGGCAGCCAAAATCTGCTGGTGTTCTGGTGAAGAATAGAGGCATGAAACCAGGGGACATGGACTGTGGGCTGGGGGTGCCGGTGTGGGATTACAAACAACAACAAGGACAGGGTTTAACAAGATTACGGGCAAGCAGTTACTTCAAGTTTATTTTCATTTATAAGAAGAGCAACAAAAACTAGTCCCATAGTGGTCACAGGTGCAGAAATTTAAAGTTTAACGAGTTAACTTCTATGGTTTGTGATTGGTCAGCAGAACCTCACAGATGGACTGTTTTAGCAGCAAGATTTTGAAAAGAGATGGAAGACAATGAGCTTCGAGGGTCTGTGACCAGCTTTTTTAGACTTTATTAAAGTGCTCCTCAGACTGAGAGCCGCCCCCTTTCTCTCGTTCTCTTTCCACGCCCTCCCCCACCCACTAACCACCACCCCCCTCACTGAACTGGCCCCGAGTTTAGTGGCAAGGTTTGGCAGGCAACACACTGTGAGGCTGATTGATGGCCTGAACATCTGAGGGGCTTTTTGTCTTCAGCTGCTCACTATGAGGGGCCTTAATGTGTGAATACTTAAATAAGGTCAGACCTTATCACATGTAATCCGTGCCTGAAAGCAAATCAGCAGTGACAGTCCAGCCCCAGCCGCCAGCACAAGTGAGAAAGCACATCATTTGTGCGGCTGCTGCAGGCAAGTCATACAACTTCTCTCTGTTCTTCCCCTCTCTCCTACCCAAATGCTTTCCATCCTTCTCTCACTCCTTTACTGCCCTCACATTTCTGCTTCATTTTCCTAGTTCTTCCTTTTGCTGCCTCACTGTTTCTTTCTACTATTTTTGTCTTCAGTCAGTCTCTTTTATTCTGCACTTTCTCCCTGTCTTATTCCTTCTGTCCTTTTATTTTCTTCTCTCTGTCTCTCTCCCTCTCCCTGACCTCTGTTCACCTCCACTAGTTATTCTGCTCTAAATTTTCTTGCACCCTCCTCTTTTTACACTCTCTTTCTCCCTGTAGTCTATTTATCTGCATTAGTATTTCCTCTTCTGAAATTTTCCCCTCTCTTACCTCTGCTTTAGTCTCACTGCCTCCCCGTCTCTATGCCTCCAACCACCCCTCCCCGCTCACTCTCACTCATATTCCTTTTCCCTCTTTTCCCCTCTCCTCTCATCCCTTCCTCCTGAACCTTTTTTTCATTCTATTGTGTCTGCACATCAACTTGGAAGCATTTTCCAAGCCAAGAGAAAACGTGCTCTGCATTTTGTATGGACTAATCAGAGACCAGGACCTGTTTAGTTGTGGCAGTGATTGACTTTTTCAGTGGGAGTTTTGTACTGCCTCCTAGCTGACCTGGATCCCTTTAGCAGACATGGGCAGGATTGGGGAAATTTGCTAGTTTTCAGTACTTTGCTTTTGGAGCCTTTTGCTGGTTGCAACAGTTAATTGGTTTGTGTTTGAGTTAAAAAATGCCATTAGAATACGTTCATCTAGAGTGCATGCTCTCTGTACCACTATGTAGTCCATACACTCCTGTATCTGAAGCTAACTGCCCTATCCGAAGACCTCACCTTGACCTGTCTACTGGGGTCCAATCTTCCAACAGCCAATTTCTAACAATCTTCTCTTCCTCATTTCCATCTCCTCAGGCTTCTGACAGAGTTCCACACAGCGGCAGTTTAACTGATCAGTGCTCCAGCCCTTCATCAAAGCTAAAGACAGGAAGCAGGCGACACTCCAGAGGGCACCCACATACCAAGGTGATGCTTTGGCTTGCAGATCCACGTTGGCAGGTTCTTGTGTCCCTATTTGTGCTGCTCTCTCTACACAACAGAGGTAAGTGTGCAGTCTAGGCTGCAAGCTACTGGGGTTGGTCAGATGTAATTCCTGTCAGTTTGCTGAAGGGTTAACATTGTGTGTTCAAATTGTGGCAGTCCTGTTAAATGAGACCTATAATAATAATGACCCTTTTTGTGTTGAGCCAGGGGTTGTGTCTTACTATTTTGCTCTGTAGTCCATTCAGGTTCAGAGAATCTGCTCTGACTGAGGGAGCTTCCTGTTTGTTTACAAGGAAGTCTTTAGTTTTGAATTCTTAGCTCAGTTAAGTTATACTTTGTCATTGCTGTTTGGCTTTCTTGTACTTACTGTTCCTCCAAAGCAAATCCAAAAGGAATCCTGTAAGTGATCTTCAGTTTGACCTGGTGCTGATTGCAATTTCTGATTTTTATTTCATAAAATAATAGGACACCATATGTGGTTATAGTTAGATGGAATGCACAGTAATGCAGATAGTCTAAAAAAATCCTCCAGTATTAAGTCTGTCTGGCCATAGAACCCGTGTGTAAAGTAGAATCTGTTGCGAAGTTGACACAGACAAAATGCTACATTACCCGGATGCAGTAAATTAACCATTAGGGGCTGATTCAAGTGTCTTATAAAATGCTGATTGTATTGGCTTGTGATGTGCTTCTGTCTGATAGTGACTTCTGCCAGTTGGAAGAGAATAATATCTTTTAGATATTGTAGTGTACACGTTGCAGCACAATAGATCACATTTCATAATAGCGAGTCTCGCTGAATGATGTACCACAGGCTGTGATTATATCGCGTTCACTTTCAGCGCAAGTGGCAAGTGGGATGGTAGGCTGCGAACAGTAGGAGAGTGTAGCTGTACTTTGGCCTCTGGATTTTGCTGAATTCAACGCTGCTTGTATTTTCCAGTGTAGACTATGTGATTAGCTTGTAAATACGGGTGTATATGGCATGCAAGGTGATTGCAACCACTTGAATAATATAGTTTATGCTTGACAAAACAATTAAACTTTAATCCCACACGACAAAGGAGCAAATTGGTGTGATTTTACTGTGTAGATACAGTATAAAACAACAATGTTACATTTAAGCGGGATCCTGTTGGGCAGTTGTATCAGGAGCAGCGGAGTGTTTCACTGCGATGCCTCCTTCACAACTGACACTGAGTTGTTTTGTGTCCTATTGTCTATTCCGGGTAACCACAGCTGCACCCAAGAGAACTTCTAATACTCCTCTTCTCCCTCCTCTTATGCAGATAAAGGTCAGAGTTGTGGAGTTTTGGAGGATCAAAAGAAGCTTTTTGGCCCACAGTATCTATGCTGATTAGCGAGTACCCACCCATACTAGTCACATTTACCAGCACTTGGCCCATAGCATACTATTTTGAGGTGATTCAGGTGCCTGTCCAGATAATTCTTAAATGCTGTGAGAGTACCTGCTTCAATGCCTCTCATTTAGTATTTTCCAGATTTCAAGAAATTCTTCCTCGAGTCCCTTCCAAACTTCTCAATCATCATTTTAATCTTTGTCTTCTAGTCTTCTTGTCTTCTAGATCTCTACTATGGGAGATAGAAAAGACATGTAAAGAGGGCAATGTTGCAATAGTCATGGGGGATTTCAATATGCAGGTAGCTCGGGAAAGTTAGTTTGGATCTCAGTAGAGGGAATATTTAGAGTGACTACGATATGGCTTTTTGGAGCAGTTTATGGTTGAGGCCACTAAAGAAATGGCAGTTCTGGATTGGGTATTATCTAATGACCCAGATTTGATTAGGGAACTTAAGGTAAAGGAACCCATAGGAGGCAGTGATCATAATATGATGGAATTCACCCTGCAGTTTGAGAAGGAGAAGGTAAGACTGGATATATCAGTATTACACTGGAGTAAGGATAATTCGAGAGACATGAGGGAAGAGCTGGCCAAAGTTGATTGGTAGGGAACACTAACGTTGATGATGGCAGAACAGCAATGGCGGGAGTATCTGGGAGCAATCCAGAAGGTGCAGAAAAAATACATCCCAAAGATGAAGATGTATTCTAAAGGGAGAATGAGATAAACATAGGGATGTCAAAGACAGTGTAAAATCAAAAGAGAGGACATATAATATAGCAACAATTAGTGGGAAGGTAGAGTTTTGGGAAGCCTTTAACAGAAGGCAACTAAAAAAAATAGAGAAAAGATTAAATAAGCTAGGCAATAGTATAGAAGAAGGTACAAAAGTATCATTGCAGATTTCCCAGTAGAGGGATCTTTACAGCCACTGATCCATTGGTAAACTGGTGAGTAAATAGCAGATGGAATTTAAACCTGATAAGTATGAGGTGAAGCATTTTGTGGGTCAAATAAGGGTAGGTGATTAACCATGAATGGTACAGTCCTAGAGAGTATTGAGGAGGAAAGAGATTCTTGTCTACATGTCCATCCCCCTTCTGGTCTCATCTGCTCCAAGGAACACAAACACACTCACTCCTCACAAGTGAAACACTCCACCTCCTGCAACATCTTTGTAAATCCCATCTTCACCCTCTTGAGTACAATCAATCCTTCCCATAGTAGAGTGACTAGAAATGCACACAGTACTCCTAATGCAGCCAAACGTTTGTTTTATAAATTTGCCTTTGCTCTTATGATCTGTACCTTGACTAATGAAGGTAGACATACTTAACCACTGTATCTACCTATGCTGACATCTTCAGGGATCTTTGGAGATGTAGACCAGGGTCTCTCTGTTCTTCACTGCTCTCTAGGGCTGTACTATTCATGGTTAATCACCTACCCTTATTTGACCCCCAAAATGCTTTACCTCATATTTATCAGAATAAAATTATTTCTGCTCTTTCCTCACCAGTTTACCAGCGGATCAGTAGTTGTTTAACATCAGTGCTAGGGAACGGTGCATGTGAAAACATTCCCCCTCAGTATGAACACTACCACCAACTTTTGTACCATCTTCATACTTACCATTCATACCACTTACAGGTACATTCACATCTAAGTTATTAATGTAGGCAACAAAAAGCAAGGGTCCCAACACCACTGGTCACATGCCTCTAATCACAAAAGTAACCCTCTACCATCTCACCTTCTGCTTCTTGTTACCAGCCAATTTTGGATCCAATTTGCCAACCTGTCTTGAATCCCAAGGGCTGTAACCTTTTGGACCAACCTCTCATAATTCTGTATACCATCATCAAAGGCTTAACTGAAGTTTGTGTACTCCTGTAAGTCATATCAACCACAATGTCTTAATCAATATATTTAGAAATTACTCCAAAGAACTCGATTAAAGTAGTCAGGCATGCTCTCCCACCAACAAATCCATGCTGATTATCCACAATCAATCACTGTTTTTCCAAATATAGGTTTATTATGTCCCTTGTAAATCTTTCCAATAATTTCCCTACCACTGATGTTATACTAACTGGCCTATAATTACCTGGATTATCCCTGCTGCTTTTCCTGAACACAGATACCACACTTGCTGTCTTCCAGTTATCAGACATCTAACTTTTAGTTAGTTTAAAGTTAAAAGTTAAAAATGGTTTGGGTTTGTCTATGATGAGCCTAAATTTTAATTCAAATGTTTAGTTTAAGGATTCTGAACTGTGCCTTTTGCAAATGTAGAGGGGATAACGTGTCTACATTCTTCTTGTGACCTTGTCGAAGTTGTCCTCTTACAGGGACAGGCAGAGGTTAAATTGATGGATGAGCTACCCGCTGAATATCTGTATTCATTTTAACAAAAGCTGATGATTGTTTTCAGACACTGCTGAGAGTTTTTTTTTACTATTTTTTTTTAAAAAAAGGGCTGGTTCTTTATTTTTGTGAGTATTTAGTCTAGGATTTTCATTGAAAGTGTAGAGATTGGCATTATCTGGTGTAAAGAGGTTTGTATTGTATCTCAGAGTTACTGCGAACTGAAAGCAAGGAAGCAGGAAAAATGTAAACACCTCTCCGCTGGGAAATCTGCAATGATGTCTGTTGGAATGTCTTTCAAGCACAGTTGTAGTGTATTGTTACTTTCCTGTGCTGTTTGCTGTCATCGTGTTAAAATGGCTGCATGTTTAGATGAATGGTCTCTTTTGATAGGAGAACTCTTGCCTCATGATCAGAAAGTTGCAGTTTGACATTAAAAGGGAGGCAGATGCTCCAGAGCAGCACTGCAGGAGTGTTGCTCTTTTGTAGGTACATTCATTTACAGGTGATATTCGTTCTCAGTGGGATGTAAAACAAACAGTATTTTGATGAGTGGAAACACTTTTTGCATTCTGTGAAGTATTTACAGATTATCCAGACATTACTACATTGGTGGTAGAAACAGATACAGTAACAATGCTTAAGAGGATTTAGATAGGCAGATGAACAGGCAATGAATGAAGGGATATCAACCACGTGTAGGCAGATAGGATAAGTTAGCAACATAGCACTGGAGGAACTCTGCAGCATCTACAAAGGGCAATGGATATTTGACATTTTGAGTTGAGATCCATCATCTGGACCTGGTCTGATTGAAGGGTGTTAACCCAAAATGTGTATTGCTTCAGATTCAAGCATCTGCAGTGTCTTGTGTCTCCAGATAGGACTGGTTAGATTTGCATCATAGCTGGCATAGATACAGTGGGCTGAAGGGCCTGTTTGTGTGCTGTATAATTGTATAACCCATGCTGTATTATGGTATATACTATAATGTTTGTGGAAGCTTGCCATCCTTAAACTAGTTTCTCACGATAGAGCAACCATGATTTGAATATACCTCGTTAGCTGTACAGCACGAACAGAAAGGTATAAAAGAAATGTGTATCTTTTACCATTCACTCATTAATAGTTTTAATTTTAAAATATTTGTGTCTCCCAGCTGAGGAATTCTTAGAGACATCAGCCTGCAAAGCACGAGTACTGCTCAAAACATTTTAAACATGGAACAGGATTAGAGATGATTGGTTTGTAACTGGTATTTAACCTTCAACCTCGGGTAGTTAGCATGGTGGCAAAACACTCTCAGAAACTGCGCTGGGAATTTTCAGTGATGTATTTGCAGGTTGTTGAAGTAAGGTCAATGGTTGTAGTTTTTACCAAGCTTGTTTCATTGAAAGATTTGAAGTTAAAGTTTTTTTCAGTGCCAGAGCTGGTGCAGTTTTGTCTTTGTCTTGTATCTGTACGTGGCCTTGCACCTGCTTTGCAGTGAATGGAGTATTGCTACTTTTAACTCTTCTACAAGACATCCTTGTAATGATATTAAAGGGAAGTTGGGAAATGACATAGGGCAGCTGTGGAATTTAAATTCAGTTAATAATCTTGAATTTGCAGAAAACATCTAGTCTTAGTAATGCTGATATTGTAAAAAGAAAGCCATCTGGTTCACTAATGTCATTCAGGAAATCCGCTGTCTTTATCTGAATTGCCCTTTTTGTGACTCCAGACCCACTCCATATGTTTGACTCGTAACTACCCTATAAAATAAGCCAGCAGATCACTTAATTGTATAGGTTCCAGCGACTCTCCAGAAACCTGAGCCCAAATTCATGCTAGAATTTCTTGAGAGGTTCTGAACGAACAGTAGACAATAAAGATTAGCTTTATTTGTCACATGTACATCAAAACATACAGTGAAATTGATCATCTGTGTCAATGACCAACACAGTCTGATGATGTGCTGGAGTCTGTGTCGGCCCACAAGTGTCCCCAGACTTTTGGCATCAAAATGGCAGGCCCACAGCTCGCTAATCCTAACCACACATTTGTGGAATGTGGGAGTAAACCAGAGCATGTGGAGGAAACCCATGCGATCATGGGGAGAACATTCAAACTCCTTACAGAGTGCAGTGGGAATTGAATCCTGATTACTGATCGCTGACACTGTAAAGCGTTGTGCTAACCACTGTACCGCCATGCACTGGTGTAGCGTTATTGAGAAAATATTCAGCCCCTGTTGTCAATACCCAGCAAAGCAGGGATAACCCAGAGAGTGGCAAAGCAAAGGAACTTCCCTCTTCTTGCTGGGTTTTGAGCAAAGGCAAAATAAATACGTGGGAGGTATGACTGACATGATTGTGACAGCGTAGAAATAGGGATGACTGGATCATTAAACAGGCTGATAGTATGAGGTGATATGGGATGCAAAGAAATAAAGCAAGAGGTAAATGCTAATGTGGGTGGTGAATATTGGTATTTCCTGCTCCATCACAGAAACAACCATCAGCATTTATTGTTTCTTCCTACTTGATGTTTTTTTTTTGTGTGACAGTCTGGTGGTATTATAGTTACTGACCCTTTGTGCGAGGGGAAAGTTTTTAAATTTTAATTTGAACTCATGTTTGTGGCTCACTGGTTCAGAACTCAGTCTGCTTGCCTGGTAATTTATCATCTGCAGCCTGAATCTGACAGGAGTGGTACCCAGTGAGGTGCAATTCGCACCGGTAATTACTTACTACCTGCTCAACATGATCAATATTTTACTAACGTTCAGGATGCTTCTTCGCTATTGTATCCTCCTGTTAGTCACTGTTTCAAAGTTAATATAATCTACACTCTGGAAGACATCATCTTACAATTTGCTTACATGCTTTTTAATCATTGAATTGAAATACGAGCATCTCAAATATCAAATAAATGTTTAATTTAACACAATGCACAATCCAATGAGATAAAATGTTGCTTTGTGTACAGTTTCAGACATTTGTGTTCTGGCTAATATTTAATAGCGTGGCCAACTAAATTCCGGTGAGCAAAATTAAAGGCAGGTTAACCGTTAACATTTCGTGAAAAGAAGAGAAATTACCTTAGACAGGTATGGACTGACCTAGTCAGATGCAGGTGACCCATTAGGTAGGTGTCCAATACAGTTCATTTCAATCCAGTGTATTCAAGCTGTCAATTAGTGTCCGACCATCAGCTGTTAAGATTTCCTCATTGAAAAAAAATCGCAGATAATTAGATGTTGAAATAATCTCTGGATTTTATTGAACATTCATACATTTCTGGAAAATGTCCAGGACCTGTATATCAAGCAGCAGTTCAGCCTGTTTCCAGATTTGATAATTTTTCTAAGGAATTATTTTCATTGGGATTGGATATTATTTTTATCCAGTGGTTCTAAAATGGATCATTAAGTGGGCCATTTCAATTAAAAAAAAGAGAAAGATTTGTCCTTATGATCAGTGAAATTCCTCTTGCAGTCATAGACATAGCAACAGAAGTTGAGCAGTCAACTTCTACACAACTGCAGTAGCACAAAATAAAAACCAGATTAGTTTGTAGAAATGCAGAAATACAGAAAAATGAAGCAGGAGCAGCACACAACCTGCTGGAGTAATTCTGGGTCAGGCAGTACCTCTCGAGGGAAACAGACGGTTCACATTTCACATCAAGACCCTTGTCCATTTCCATCCATAGATACTGCTAGACTCGCTGTCTCCTGCAGCAGTTTATTTTTGTTCCAGATTTCAGCATCTGCAGTCTCTTGTGCTGCTAAAAGGCCATTCATCTCCTCAAGGTTGCTCCACCATTCAATACTACCATCTATCTCAATTTCACATTCCTATTCTCTCACCAAATGCCTTGATATCTTTTGTGCCTAGAACTTTTATGTATCCATTATTGGAATGTTGATTGAAGGATAATGAGTGTCCAGGACTGTGAGTAGAATAATCCTGCTTTTCCTTACTATAATGGTGAAGAATCACTTACATCTACTTGGGAGAGCAGATGGTGTCTTGAATTAGATGTACAGGTAGTCAGGGTGAAATTTTGGAGTTAAACTCCTGCCGAACTCTCCCCAGGTTGTAACGAAAAGTACCTTGTGAGCTTGCAGAAGAAGGAAAAAAACACTGTTATTGTATTATAACATGGACACAGTTCAGCATGTCACAGAAACCAGCCTCCCCTCCATGGACTCTATCAGTGCCTCAGTAAAGCAGCCATCATAACCAAAGATCTCGGCCACTGTAGACAATTTCTCTTCTCCCCCTCCTGTCAGGCACAAGGTACAAACGTTTGAAAGCTTGAACAGCCAGGCTCAAGGACGGTTTCTGTGCCATTGTTCTAAGACTATTGAATGGTCCCCAGTACAATAGGATAGATTTTTACCTTCACAATCTAACTCATTATGACCTTGCACCTACAAAATGTCCACACTGCATTTTTTCTGTAACTGTAACACTATTCTGCACCCTGATGTTGCTTCTCCCTTGTACTCCCTCAGTGCATGGATGTAATGAAATGACCTGAATGGCTGACATGAAAGCAGAGTAAACCAACGTTAGCTTCCAGCACAAACTTCACCCACATTTCAGTGCAGCGAAACCTGCTCAGATTTTTCTCCATTAAATTCTGATAGTTACGATAGTTCAGAATGGCATGAATATACACTTAGCATACAGAATCAGATTTATTATCATTAATATATTTGTATGCGATGAGATTTGTTGTTGTGTTGTAGCAGTACAGTGCAAGACAAAAATGACAATAAGTGGCAAAATAAAGTACAAAGTGGAATAGTAATGTGGTATTCGTGGGTTCATTGACCATTCATCCTGATGGTAATTGGAAAAGAGATGTTCCTAAAATGCCGAGTACACACCTTCATGCTCCCGTACCTCTTCCATGATGTTAATAATGAGAAAAGGGAATGCCCTGGATGGTGAGTGCCTTAAATGATGCATGCCATCTTCTTGAAGCACTGGCATTTGAAGATGTCCTAGATGGTGAGATGTTGTGCCCGTGATGGAGCTGGTTGAGTCTATAATATAATCACACATTGGAAATTCCATACCAGGCTGTGATGCAACCAGTCAGCTTTGTTCTTCACCATACGTCTGTTGAAATTTACAAGGGTCTCTGGAAACATACCAAATCTCAAACTCCTAGTGAAGTATAGCCACTGGTGTGCCTTCTTTGTGATTGCATCAATGTGTTGGATTCAGGAGAGATCCTCTGAGATGTTGATTCTCAGGACGTTAAGGCTGCTCACCCTTTCCTTCACTGACCCCTAAATGAGGACTGATATCTGTTCTCCTAATCTCATGTTGCTGAAGTCCACAATCAATTTGTTAGTCTTGCTGACGAGTGCAAGGTTGTTATTGCGACACCACTCAACCAGCCGATCTATCTCGCTCCTGTACACCTCCTGGTCATCATCTGAGATTCTGTCAGCAACTGTGGTGTCATCAGTGAATTTATCGGTGGTGTTTGAGTTCTGCTTAGCCACCTGATTAGGTGTGTAGATAGAGCAGAGCATTAGGCTAAGCGCGCATCCTTATGGTGTGACTGTGTTGTCAGTCAGGAAGACATGGTTTTACTGATCGGGGCTGACGGTGGTCTCCTTATGAGGAAGTCAAGGATCTAGTTGCAGATGGAAATATGGAAATTCAGACTCGTCTGCTGTCAGCTTGATGAATCCCATCATAATGTTATTTAATGTAAGTTATGACACTTAATCCCTTCTCCCTCCACCACCATCCTTGACAGCATATTCATGTATCCACCAATCTCTGTGTAAACAACCTGCCCCTTTTACACTCTCATACTCTAATATTAGACATTTTGACCCAGGGAAAAGATAGCCTGCTGTCTTATATACTCGCATAATTTTACGTTTGTATAAACTTCTTTTAGGTGTCCCTTCATCCTCCATCATTCCAGAGGAAACATCCCAGGTTTGTCCAATCTCTTCCCATGATACACGCATTGAAATCCAGGTAGCATCCTGGTGAAACTGTTCTGCACCCTCTCCATCACCTCCACGTTCTTCCAATAATGAGACGACCACAACCGAATGCAGCCGTATCAGAGTTTTTAAAGTTGCAACATAACTTCCTGACTCTTAAATTTAGTGCCTCAAACAATAAAGGCAAGAATCCTCTATTCTTCTATACCACCCTATGAACTTGTGCAGCCACTTTTAGGGATTCCAAGATCCCTCTGTACATCGATACTGTTAAGGGTCCTACTGCTAATTGTGTACTTCCCTTTTACATTTGAGATCCTAATGTCGTGCACTTCACACTTGCATGCGTTACACTTCATCTTACATTCCTTCCCGATATCGGCAACTGATCTATATCCCACTGTAAGGCATTCCAATATGATTTCCATCCAATGGGATAATCCGAAATGGAGCTATATAGCAACTGCTTCACCCAGAACATTCAGGAAAGTTGTGAACACAGCCCAGTCTATCACACAAACCAGTGTACTTTCTATTAACTCTGTCTGCTTTTCGCTGTCTCGGGAAAGCAGTCAACATAATCAAACATCCCTCCACCCTGGTCTTTCTCTTTTCTCTTTTCCTGCCTTCCACTGGGCAAAAGATACAAAAGCTTGAGAAGACATACCACCAGGCTCAAGGACAGCTTCTATCTCATTGTAAGTAAAGCTCTCATATCCTAAAAGATGAACTCTGGAACTCTCGTCATGGGCCTGCACTTTATTCGACTACCTGCATTGCACTTTCCCTATACGGTAATTGGAACAGTATATTCTGTTTTCTGTTTTCTTTTTTATTGTCTCTTGTTTTCTTGTTTATGATCTGTCTGGATGGCATGCAAAACTAAGCTTTTCACTGTATCGCTGTACATGTAACAATAAATCTATGCCAATAAACCTGTTCACATGCATTACCACCACAGGTATCAGATCAGTGTTTGTGATGAGCATCAGCTATAATATTTCAAAGCATTTGAGATGCTCTGTTCCAAACATCACATCTGTTTTCCTTTCATGTCTTCCTATCATATGATAGTGTGGCCCTTGAGAAAACTTTGTGTGGTAGCTACTGGAAGGATGGTTAATAGGTAAGTTAACCCTCGCTTAGATGTGGGAACCATGGCAAGTGTACAGTAATCCACGGCAGCTCCAGTGTCTCCTGTATCATTGTGAATGTATAGTCTGCAGAAGGATGTTTATAGCAATAGTCCAAAACTCAGCTGCACACTAATTGCATTCTCTTCCATTGAACATTTGTAAATTCCCTTCCTGGTTTGGAAACTTAAAAGCAATAAAAAAAAATTGGTCAGCCTTGTCATTGGAATTCTGAAGAGTAAAGAACAACAGATCTGAGTAAGGACAGGAGTCTGCTGGGAAGTACTCAGTAGGTTGAGTAGCATCTGTGGAGAGAGAAAAGAGTTACTGTTTCAGTTGATGAACTTTCATCGGATGTGTGAATATTAGAAAGTTAGTAAATTTTTTTGGATGCTACCAAACTAGTTAAACAATTTAAAATCTGCAAAAAATATTTTTGGAGGCTTGATATTCATCTTTTAAAATGGCATGTGATTGAGTGGCACCTCTTAAGTTAGCAACAATAGCAAGGGAGGAGATCGCTGGGGCCCTGAAAGAAATCTGTAAACTTTGACTGGTCACAGGTGAGATACAAAATGACTGGAGGTTGGTGAGAGAGCTGCCCTAATTTAAGAAGGCAGCAGGATAAGCCAGGTAATTACAGGGTTGTGAGTTTCAGCCAGTGGTAAGTAATTCTGAGGGATAGAATTAATCAGCCCTTGGAAAGGCATGGACTTTTATCTGGTATAGTCAGTGTGCTCTGTCAAGAGGAGATACTATCTGATTAATTTGATTAAATATTTCAAAGAGGTTGCTCAGTATGGTGATAAGTTTTGTCAAAGTCGAACTTGAATTTATTGTTATCAGGACAATTCCATGTATTCACAGGTGCAGTGAAACACCTCAGGCTCAGAGCATTGTATAAGCAGAATTCACAAGGAAAACATAAGCCGGACATAAATAATGCACTATTTTACAAGAAAGAACATAATTAGAATTTTTTCAGACATCCACTGTAGTGCAAAGTAGTTAAAGTGGTTATGGTGCGCAGTAGTTTATTTGTTTTTTGCTCTGCAAGAAGAGATGCTCAGATATTCTTACCCAGTCAACAGCTCCAGACACGTTGTGTGGAATTCTGTACTCCTTCCAAAATGCAGTTAGGTTGATGCTGTTGAAGGCTATTGAATGGGAATGAATTTCCTAGCAATTATTACTTGAACAAACCATTTCAACAATTAGGTTAAACTGTTCCTTTTTTGCATTTTGCTGGGTAATTGGATGGTATGAACAGTTTGCTTTTTAGCCAGACTTTTGATTTCAAAGTGGCACTTACTTTTATTTCAAAAATAAAACTTTTCTTTCCAAATTAAAAAAAATCAAAAGCTTTCTTTGCCTTCATAGTTTGTCATTCATTCTATAGTTTCATATAGACTTGACTGTGTATATATTTCACAGGGTAATTGACTAATTGGTTTATTATTGTCATATGTACGCCAGTACAGTGTTTGCAAGGCATTCAGGCAGATCATTCCATACATAAGTATATTGAGGTAATACAGAAGGAAGAAAAAAATCAGAATGTAGAATATAGTATTACAGTCACAGAGAAAGTGCAGTTCAGATAGACCAAGTACATGGGCCACAACAAGATAGACGAAGACATTTAGAATTTATCTTCATTATGTAAGCGATTTGTTTAAGAGTCATATAACAGTGGGATAGAAGCAATCCTTGAGCCAGTGGTACTTGTCCTCAGGCTTTCTTATCTTCAGCCAGATTGGTTGGGAGAGGGGCGGGGGGAGGTGGGAAGTAAAGAGAACGATGTACGTTCTATGTACAAAGCACCACTGCCACTCATATGTCCTCTTTGCATGATACAAACATCAAGTGTTTGAGAGACGTTTACACAGGATTCGGCTCTGAAATGTCTAGTGGAGGCAGGACCCTAGACTGCAGTCTCTCCCTACAAAGCCATGGCAATGGTTGCACCAAGCTTCTTGTACGTCCCTTAGGTAGAAATTGTTGGGTGCTTGATTGGTCAGTAGTTTGAGGGTTGTATGGAGAAGGCAGGCGAACAAGGTTAAAAAAAATCAGTCATGATTGAATAGCAAAGCCGACCAGATGGACTGAATGGCCTAATTTGTTCCTATATCTTATGGACTCATAGTCTAAGCACAGACTTCGGCAGCATTCTCTTATGGACATCAAACCGACATTTAATCATTTATTTCAGGGTGAATTAGAAATGATGGGGTAAAAACAGGAATGGCCAAGTTTGTCTGTCACACCATTATGTATGGTTGTGGTTTACTAGTGATCTGACACCTTTTAGTCACCTTAGCTCTGAATCTCTTTATACTAAGGACTAAAAGAAACTTTAGATTTAGAAATAGCAGTCGGCTGGTCTGGACTGATTCCAATTCACCGCAGAGAATTCTAAATTTCTACCACCCTCTATGCAGAGAAATGCTTCCTCATAACACTGTCTCATTCACCCCCCCCCCCCCCCCCACAGTACTTTGTTTGGGGCGTGAATTGTTTAAGTTTCCATCTCCTACTTAGAGTGTTGAATGTGCATTCATTGAAACAAAACTCCTGGTCACAGGCTGCCGGAGTGAGTAATGGAAACAATAAATGAGATTTATTTAAAGGTTGCATTGAATTATACTCATTTTCCTAAAGTTAATCTTTGCGGTCCAGCATTAGTCTGCACAATATTTTGTTGAAATTGTCAACTGAAAGATAAACTTCTAGAGGAACTCAGCAGGCCTGGCTGCATCTATGGAAGAGTTTCAGGTTGAGACCTTTCTTCAGGACTGGAAAGGAAGGGGAGAAGTCAGAGTAAGGAAGTGGGGGGAAGGGAAGAAGAAATACAAGGTGGCAGGTGACTGGGAGAGGGGGCGGGGCTGAAGTAAAGAGCTGGGGATTTGATTGGTGAAAGATAAAGGGTTGGAGGAGGGGGCATCTGATAGGAGAGCATGGAAGAAAGAGGGAGGAGCACCAGATGGAGGTTGATGGGCAAGTGAGGAGATGAGGTGAGAGAGGGAAACAGGAATGAGGAATAGCGAAGGGGTGGAGGGGCAGTTACTGGAAGTTCGGGAAATTGATCTTCATGCCTTTCGGTTAGAAGCTACACATTTGGGATGTAAGGTGTTGCTCCTCCAAACTGAGTGTGGCCTCTGAGTGGCAGTAGAGGTGGGGCTGGACAGACATGTTGGAATGGGAAGGAGAAGTGGAATTGAAATGAATGGCCACAGGGAGATCCCGCTGCCCATCAGCTGCCTGTGACGCTCCTCTCCTTCCTTTTCTTCCATGGTCTTCTATCCTCTCTGATCAGATTCCCCCTCCAGCCCTTTATCTCTTACACCAATCAGCTTCCCAGCTCTTAACTTCACCCCCTCCCCTCTGTCGGTTTCACTTACCACCTGCCGCCTTGTACCTCTTCCTCTCCTGCCCCCGCCTTTTTACTCTGATTTCTCTCCTTTCTTTCCAGGCCTGAAGAAGGGTCTTGGCCTGAAACATTGCCTGTTTCCCCTTTTCCATAGATGCTGCCTGGCCTCCTGAGTTCCTCCAGTATTCTGTGTGTTGCTCTGGCTCTCCAACATCTGCAGACTTGCTCGTGTTTGTAAAAGACAAACCTGCCAGTTGCTTTAAGGTCCTGATTATAACATTATAGGAAATTCTGAGCTATTACTTTTGGATAATGCTGATTTTCTTTTAATCAGTGGGATATAAACATTACCCTAAGGGCAGTATTGAATGACCATCTTTTATTGCCTTGAAACTATCCGGAGCAGGTGCTGGCCAAGGCTGATCCAATCTTGGCCTCAACTCTTCACCTCACTCTCTTCACACCCTTTGATAGCCCCATGGTTCAAATTTTGAATTGGAATAGATTTATTATTGTCACATGTACAGAAGTACGGTGAAAAGCTTGTCTTGCATACTGTTCATATGGTTCAAACAATTACACACTGCCTTGAGGCAGTACATGGTAAAACAATAAAAGAATGCAGAATAAAGTACAACTCCTATAGCGAAAGTGCCGTGCAGTCAGACAATAAGGTACAATGTCATGATGAGGTAGATTGTGAGATCAGGAGTCCATTCTTATCATACTAGTCAACTATTCAATAGACTTAGGAGCTGTCTTGGTGGTATGTGCTTTCAAGCTTTTGTATCTTCTATCTGATGGGTGACAGGAAGAGAGAAAGTGTCCAGGGTGAATGGGATCTTTGATTGTGCTGGATACTTTATTGAGGCAGTGAAAAGTCCAGACGGAGTCCATGGAGGGGAGGCTGGTTTCTTTGATGTGCTGAGCTGCATCCACAACTCTCTTCAGTTCCTGCATTCGTGGGCAGAGCAGATGCCATACCAAGCCATGGTGCACCCAGATAGGATGCTTTCTAAAGTGCATTAATAAAAGCTGGTGAGGATTGTCGGGGACCAGCCAAATTTCTTTAACCTCCTGAGGAAGTAGAGGTATTAGTGAACTTCCTTATCAAACTCCAGCTTGAATATATTGAATGATTCCAAGTCCACAGATCTCTGGGATGGAAAATTCCAAATATTCAAGACCCTCTGAGAGAAATAACTTCTCCTCATCTCTGTATTAACTGAGCAACTCATATTCCGAAACTATTCCTACTGGTTCTGGATATCCTCGCCAAAGGAAGTTTCTTAGCACCCAGACTACCAGTTGTCCTTAGAAGTGAATTAGACAGCACTGGACAGGCCACTTGGCCCATGATATTGAAACAAAGTTGTTCACTGTACCTCAGTGCATGTGATAATAACTAATTTATGAATTTATATTCCTGTCTTGGGATGAAAGATATAGAAACAGGGGGAGCCATTTGGCCCTTCCAACCTGTTCTGCAGTCTGAATAAATATTATTATGCTGCATCATGGCTTCCTTACTCTTATAGTCATCAGCCCTACCAATGGAAGCAGCAATACCATACCATACCTCTTCTTTATCATGTTATCCATTATGTAGCCATTTTCAGTGAATAATGGTCTAGGGCCCAGAGATCCCACAGTTGAGTTATACAGCGAGGAATCAAGATGCACGATCCAAACCAAATGGGCAGTATTCTCATCTACTTCGATAAGATTACTTAAAACTCTTCTGTAATCCATTGAGTACTGCTCTAACCTGCTCAACTATTTTTCTATCAAAATCCCTTCATCCTGGGAATTAGATGAGTGAATCTTCTCTCCATTGTCTCCAATGCAAGTACACCCTTTAATAGTTACTAAAACTAGGCACAATTCTTCAGGTGTGGTCTCACTTGAACGCTGCAATGTTAACATAAACACATTTCTTACATTTGCATTTCATTTGCAATAAAGGCCAATGTTCCATTTGCCTTCCTAGTTGCTTGCAGTTCCTGTATCCCAATTGCTTGTGCTTATGTAGCAGAAACCTGCCCTACCACAGAATTCAGTTATCACTTTCCACTCATTATAATAATAATTTGATTTCAAATTCTTCCTTCCATGGTGAAAAACCTCATACTTCCCCACATTATATCCTGCCTACCAATCAGAGGACACTCTTTTAAGGTGAGTGGAGGAAAGTTTAGAGGAGAATCAGAGGTAGCATTTTTACATAGAAGGTCGTCAGTGCCTATGATGCATTGCCAGGAGTGGTGGAAGAGGCTGGTACAATAAGGACATTAAAAAGACTGTTGGATAGGCACAAAGATGAAAGAAAAGTGGAGGATTATGGGTTATTTAGGAGGGAAGCATTAGATTGATCAAGTAGAGCTTAAAAGGTCAGCACATATTGTGGGCTAAAAGGTTTAATCTTTCACATTGAACGTGTGCGGACATGTATGTAATTTTGCAAATGACAAACTTGGCTTTGACTTTGATTTTATATGAATAAAATATTCCATATTGGATCTTGTTCACAGATTGGTTCCCGTCCATCTGAAGATTACATTTTTGGATCAGTATTAGGGAAAGAAAGGTGTTATTTTTGTAAACCCTGGCTTAGTGGGCATTCCTCTTGCCTCTCAGTTAAAATTTTGTGTGTTCAAGAGCACAAGAGTTAAGGCTGATGTAGCGTATGAGTACAGATGCACTACCTTCTGCAGGAAACATTCAACTGAGGATCCATCTGCCCTGCCCTCAGCCGTGAGTCCTAAGGATAATATTTATCTCTCAGTCAAATTACTTGGTCAACAACACATTGCAAATTGTGGGAAATTGCTGTGCACGGATTAACTCCTATGCCATCAATGTCACAACACTGACCTAACTTCACTAGATAATTTATTAGCCAAAACGTTCCATAGGATCCAAAGTAAAGTAAAAAAAAATGATTGAAATGTTTTTCTTTCTACTCTTAACCTCTCATATACTTCACTCTTGATCCCCTTGTCTACCTTATTATTGCTCGCTGTGCTACACTTTCTCTAGACCGCAACTCTATACTCTGTATTCTGTTTTCTTTTTATTAGGATGGCAAGCAAAACAAAATGTATTTACTGTACCTCAGTACAAGTGAATAAATTCTGGTCACCCAATTATAGGAAGAATATAGAGGCTTTAGAAAAGGTGCAGAAGAGGTTTACCGGCATGCTGCCTGGACTAGGGGACGAGTTATGAGCAAAGGTTGGACAAACTTGTATTGTTTTCTATGGAGCGGCAGAAGCTGAGGCGAGACTTGATAGAAACTTATAAAATTATGAGAGGCATGGTTAAACACCTGGTATCTTTACCCCAGGATTAAAATGCCTACTACAAGACATTCAAGGTGAGAGGGGGAAAGTTTAAAGGATGGTGGATGCCAGATGTAGTGGTGGAGGCAAATATGATAGAGGTGTTTATGTCTCTCTTAGGAAGCATTGAGTTATATGGACCATGTGTAGGCAGAAGGGATTAGTTTAGTTAGCAGTTTAATTAGTGTGGCAAAATATCATAGGCCAAAGGGCATTTTTCTATGCTATACTCTTTTATGTTCTATCTAACAATAATAAACCAATAGCAATGGCACATTTCGTTTGGCTTTCTCTGCCTTCTCATGACTCTTGATTTACTGTGATCTGCATGGGAGGCTCTGCGCTCTTTATTTTTGCTATGAGTCACTTTAAATCAAAGCACGCCGGTTGGAAGATGCAGCGGCTACGAAACAATGGACGCAGCCCTGCCTGAGTGAGCGATAGCTTCCATACGAGCAAGTGGCACTCTCAGTGTGGTTGTCAGGGAGACTGTGACCCCAGTCTAGTGCCTCATTCAGCGAACACGGTGGGAGGTACCGTTAGCAACTGCACACTGAAGTGATGGGATGCGCCTAAGAATCCCTCATTGGAACGACTACTTGTTTTCAGTCTGAGGAGGTGCCAAGTGGAGATCACACATTTCCCACAGGAACCAAGGAGAACCTCCAGCCTTGCCGTTCTGTTCATTAGAGCCCTTTATTTCAATGTTCTTGTTTGATGGATGGCAGCTTAAATAATCTTGCCTCCTAATCGCTCACTCTCTCTCTCTCTTCACTCTTGGCTGGACAATGACTCCCTGCCCAGTCAGTTACACAGCCAAGTGAAACTCTGGATAGGAACTTGGGAAGGCAAGCAAACCTTTGTCTTTGGAGCTTCCCCAAAGCTCAGTGGGATCATGACTGATACGTGACCTGCCTCCGCAGCCCCGCCCTTTCCCAATGCGCCTTAATACCATTGGTTACGGAACATCTGTCAGTCACAGATTTAACAGTTACAATTGACCAGGCATTTATTGCCTTTCGCAGAAGAGAATTTCTAAATTTCTGCCTAAAGCAATTACGCATGTCCCCTTAGACTCTCGCCAATTTTTGTAGATGCACCATAGAAGGCATCCTATCTGGATGCATCGTGGATTGGTTTGACAACTTCAAAGAGACGTGAGTGCAGCTCAGCACATCACGGAACCAGTCTCTCGTCTGCAGACTCTGTCTGCACTTCTCACTGCCTCAGTAACGCAGCCAACACACTGCAGAAAGACTCCACGCAGACCACTCATTCTCTCTTCTCCCCCCCTCCCATCGGGAGGAAGTTAGAAAAGCCTGAAAGCACATATCACCTGGCTTAAGGATAGTTTCTATCTCACAGTTATAAGATCATTGAACAGCCCCCTAATATGATAAGGTGGCTCTCCCAATCTACCTCATTACGACCATGCACCCATTGCCTGCCTGCACTGCACTGCCTTTTAACTTTTAACCCCATATTCTGCATTTTCCCCATGTACCACCTCAGTGGACTGATGTGTGTTCACCTGACGGAGAATCTCACCTGGTCCCTCAACACCAGCTCCATAGCAAAGAAAGCCCAGCAGCGTCTCTACTTTTTGCGAAGGCTGAGGAAAGTCCATCTCCCATCCCCCATCCTCATCACATTCTACAGGGGTTGTATTGAGAGCATCCTGAGCAGTTGCATCACTGCCTGGTTCGGAAATTGCACCATCTTGGATCGCAAGACCCTGCAGCGGATAGTGAGGTCAGCTGAGAAGATCTGTTCCCGCCATCACAGACATTTACACTACACGTTGCATCCGCAAAGGAAACAGCATTATGAAGGGCCCCATGCACCCCTCATACAATCTCTTCTCCCTCCTGCTGTCTGGGAAAAGGCTCCGAAGCATTCGGGCTCTCACGACCAGACTATGTAACAGTTTCTTCCCCCAAGCTATCAGACTCCTCAATACCCGAAGCCTGGACTGACACCTTGCCCTACTGTCCTGTTTATTATTTATTGTAATGCCTGCACTGTTTTTGTGCACTTTATGCAGTCCAGTATAGGTCTGTAGTCTAGTGTAGCTTTCTCTGTGTTTTTTTTATTACGTAGTTCAGTCTAGTTTTTTGTACTGTGTCATGTAACACCATGGCCCTGAAAAATGTCTCATTTTTACTATGTACTGTACCAGCAGTTATGGTCGAAATGACAATAAAAGTGACTTGACTTGATGCAATGATCTGTATGGATGGCATGGAAAGCAGAGTTTGTCACTATACCTCAGAACATGTGACAGCAATAAATCATTTTTCCAATACGGATGTGCAATCTAAGTTCACTCCTGAATGCCCAACTCCCCAAGAGGCAGAAGTATCTTCTTCCACCCAGTCACCTTTCCTTAACGGAAACACAAGAGACTGCAGGTGCTGGAATCTTGAGCAACACATAAGATGCTGGAGCAGCGACTGTCTAATGCAGCCCACGGAGACTGTCTAACCTGCTGAGTTCCTCCAGCATCTCTCGTTCCCTCACTTCAGTTAATTAATGCCTTGTAAAGCCAATAAAGTCATCCTTGACCTTCTAAATTCCAGGGGATGTTTAAGCCTAATGAATACTGTGGTTACAAAAGCAGTTCAGAGGCTGAGTGTCGTGTGGCGAGTGACTCACCTCCTAACAGTCCAAGGCCTTTCCTCGGCCACAAGGCACTAGTCAGGAGTGCGATGGATACTCTCCACTTGCTTGGATGAGGGCAGTTCCAACAACTGGAGGATTGCCACCATCTAGAATATCTGAAGGAATCAAAATCCAGAGGACCTGGTGAGAGGAGAAAGATTTTAAAAGATCCGAGAGGCAACGTCTTCGCACAGAGGGTGATGTGCACGTGGACCAAACTGCTCTGGAGGAAGTGGTTGAGGTAGGTATAATAATAGCATTTTAAAAAGCAAGTACATTCGATAGGAAAGGTTTAGAAGGATATGGACAAAATGTGGGAATCTTGGTTGGCATGGATGATTGGACCATATGCTGATTTAATCTCTGAGCCTGTGACCAAACAGCCGCTTGGCTGGCACCTCAACTATCTCTCTAACATTCATTCCCTCCATCACCAGTGCACAATAGGTACAATGTCTGTGTTCCCGTAAAAAGATGCACTGCAGTTACTTGCCCAGGCAGTGCCTCTCAATCCAAACACAGGGACATATGACACAAAGAAGCAGCAGCTCCTGCAAGTTACCCTTCCAGTCGCAGACCGTTCTAACTGGAAACTAATCTAGCAACCGCAAAGGAAGCCAGATATAAAGTCCGGGAACTCCTTCCTCAGTGGTGTCCATGAAGTAATGCCACAACACACAGGAGCACTTAACAAGTAGAACATAGAACAACACAACTTGGGAATAGACCCTTCAGTTTATCTTGTCTGTACCTTGCTTGATGCCAGATTCCACTAATCTCTTCACCTGCATGTGATCCAAATCTCTCCATTCTCTATATAGTCATAAAACATAGAACAGTAAAGTACAGTATGGGTTCTGCAGCCCAAGATGTTGTGCCAAACTCGAAAAACCTACTCCACTATCAATCTAATCTTTCTCTCCTATACCTTCCATTTTTCTTACATCTGTGTCCTGAACTAAGAGTCTCTTTAACGTCCCAGTTGTATCGGCCACTACCACCACTACGAGCAGTGTCTTCCACGCACTTAGAATTAGGTTTAATATCACCAGCATATGTTGTCAAATTTGTTAATGTAGTAGCAGCAGTACAATACATACATGATAAATACAGGGGAAAAAATAAATGAATTACAGTAAATATATATATTTATGTATATTAAATAGTTAAATTAAAAGTCGTGCAAAAACAGAAATAATAAAAAAAAGTGCAGTAGTGTTCATGGGTTCAATGTCCACTTGGAAATCAGATGGCAGAGGGGAAGAAGCAGTTCGTGAATCGCTGAGTGTGTGCCTTCAGGATTTTGTACCTACTACCTGATGGTTACAATGAGAAGAGGGTGTGCTCTGGGTGATGGGAGTGCTACCTTTCTGAGACACCACTCCTTGAAGATGTCCAAGATGCTATGTTAGCTAGGACCCATGATGGAGCTGACTAATTTTACAGCTTCCTGTAGCTTCTTTTGATCCTGTGCAGTAGCACCCCCTGCCATAGCAAGCGGTGATGTAGCCAATCAGAATGCTCTCCATGGTACATCTGTACAAGTTTTTCAGTGTTTTAGGTGACAAGCCAAATCTCATCAAACTCCTGATGAAATATAGTTACTGTCTTGCCTTCTTTACAGCTGCATTGATATGTTGGGACCAGGTTAGATCCTTAGAAATATTGACATCCAGGAACTTGAAATTGCTCACTCTGTCCACTTCTGATCCCACTTTGAGGATTGGTTTGTGTTCCCTCGCCTTACCCTTTCTGAGGTCCACAATCAGCTCTTTTGTCTTACTGACACTGAGTGCAAAGTTGTTGTGACACCACTCAACCAGCTGGTATATCTCACTACTGTATGTCCTCTCATCTCCATCTGAGATTTTGCCAACAATGGTTGTATCATCAGCAAACTTAGCACTTACTGTGTTTTTAAAAAAAAAACTACCTCTGATATCCCCCTGTACTTTACTCACCTTATATGGATGTGTTCTGGTATTTGTCACTGTCACCCTGGGAAAATATGTTTTCTAATCTGGGCAGCATATTGCAAAGTTTCTCTGGATTTTCTCTAAAGTTTCCACATCCTTCTTATAATGAGGCAACAAAAACTGAACATAGTACTCCAAGTACTTCTCATTACCTTGCATTCTTAAACTCAATACACCTACCACAGAAGGCAAGCACACCATATGGCTTCTTAACAAACTTATGAACTGACATTGCAACTTTGAGGGATTAGTTGATCTGGAGCTCAAGATCCCTCTGGTCCCCCAACTGCTAAAAATCCTTTCATTATCCTTATACTTTGTCTTCAACTTTGATCATCCAAAAATTAATCATTTCGCATTTTTCCAGATTCATCTCTCATCTGCCACTTTTCCACCCGGTTCTGCATCCTGTCTATATCACAAACAAGAGAAATTCTGCAGATGCTGAAAATCCAAGCAACACACACAAAATGCTGGAGGAACTCAGCAGGCCAGGCAGCATCTATGGGGAAAAAAAAGCACAGTCGACATTTTGGGCCAAGCCCCTTTGGCAGGACTGGAGAAAAAAAGCTGAGGAGTAGATTTGAAAGGTGGGGGGAGGGGAGAGAAAAACAGCAGGTGATAGGTGAAACTTGGAGGGGGATGGATGAAGCAAAGAGCTAGGAAGTTGATTGGTGAAAGAGACAGAAGGCCATGGAAGAAAGAAAAAAGGGGTGGGGGGAGGAGCAATAGAGGGAGGCAATGAGCAGGCAGGAGATAGCATCAGAGAGGGAAAAGAGGATAGGAAATGGTGAAGCTAGGGGGTGGGGGCATTACTGGAAATTTGAGAAATCGATGTTCATGCCATCAGGTTAGAGGCTACTCAAACGGAATATAAGGTGTTGTTCCTCCAACCAAAGTGTGACCTCATCATGACAGTGGAGGAGGCCATGGATGGACATATTGGAAGGGAATGGGAAGTGGCAATAAAATGGGTGGCCACTGGGAGATCCCACTTGTTCTGGCGGACAGAGAGTAGATGCTTGGCGAAACAGTCAATGTCCCTTCGTTACCTACGACAACATTCAATATCATCCACAAAACTTCCAACCTACATGTCTTCCAGCGACTTACTAAACCCTTCCCCCCTTCCTCATCCAAGTCTATATGAAGATCATAGAGAACAGTTGTCCCAAACAGATCCCTGGGAAACGCACTAGTCATCGACCTCCAGGCAGAATACAGCCCATCTATTAAAACCCTCTGCTGTATGTGGATAAGCCAATGCTGAATCCACGTAGCCAGGTTTACCTGGATGCCATGTTTCCTGACTTTGAAAGGGCTTACACAAGGGAAAACCTTGTTGAATGCCTTTCTAAAATCCATTTACACATTTAAAATCCATTGCTTTGCCTTCATCAATTTGTTTTGTTTGTTTATTTATTTATTTAGTGATCTTGTGCGGAGTAGGCCCTTTGAGCCACATGGCCCCAACAACCCCACAATCCCGACTGACCCTAACCTAATTGTGGGACAATTTACTATAACCAATTAACCCGCCTGGTACGTCTTTGGACTTTGGGAGGAATCTGGAGCACCTAGGGAAGACCCACGCATTCCATGGGGAGGACATACAGAAACTACTTATGGAATGGAACTGGAATTGAAATCCAAACTCCAGAACGCCCGGAACTGTAACTACGCTACCATGGTGCCTAACTTTACCGTGTTTTGTCACCTCTTTGAGAAACCCAATTAGTCTCCTGACGCACAACCTCATTGTGGATAGCCATGCTGACTTTCACCAATAAGACAGTGATTCTACAGATGTTCATAACTCCTGCACTAAGAATTCTCTATAATAGTTTGCTGTCATAAGATTCACTGGTTTGTAATTCCCAAGATTATCCCTATTACCTTTCTTGAATAATGGAACATCTGCCATCCACCAATCCTCTGATACCACTCCTTTGACTAGCAAGGACTTGAACGTCGTTGTCAATACCCCAGTAATCATTGCCCTCGTTTCCCATAGGGTGATAGTAGATGGAGTGCATTCTGCCTGGAAGTTGGTGACCAGCGGTGTTCCCCGGGGGTCTGTCTGGGACCCCTGCTCTTAGTGATTTTTATAAAGACTTGAATGAGGAAGTGGAAGGGTACATATCATTGAATCCTAGGGACTTAGCTAATCTAACATTTATCAGAAGCTCCAAAGCTACCTCATTTTGAATCTCAACACATATCAGTACATTAGCCTGTTCTACAATGACCTTACATTCAAAGTTCCTCTCACTTGTGAACACTGATATAAAGTATTCGTTAACAACCTCCCCTACCTCCTCTGACTCCATGTTTTTCCCTTCATTACTGAGCAGCCCTACCCTCACTTAAGTTATCTGCCTGTTCTTAATGTACTGTATGTGTAGAATGCTTTAGGATCTTCCTTAATCCTACTCATCACAGCTTTCTCATGTCCCCTTTCAGTTTAACTTCAGGGGCTGACTACTTTATAATATGCTCCTTCCTGGCTACCTTATAATCCTTATAATTCTCAAGACCCCAACCTGATTCTTGCTTCCTAAATCTTAATATGCTTCCTTCTTCCTCTTGACAAAATGTTCTATCCCTATTGTCAACCATGCTTCCTTTTATCAACCGTTGTTTCAATGGAACAAGCATTACCAGAAGCCATGGACGTGGTTCTGAAACAGCCCTCGTGTTCCTGCCGTTTTGTATCTCTTGATAACATCTGTTCCCAATTTACATTCCCAAGTTCCTGCCTAATGCCATCGTAATTAACCCTCCTCAATTAAATGCTTTCCCATATCACTTGCTGCTGTCCTTGTCCATCCTGTGCTAAAGGTCAGGCAGTTGCGGACCCTGTCTCTGAAATGCTTGGCCACCAAGAGGTATGTCACTCGACCAGGATTGTTGTCCAGTACTAGATCCAGCATGGCCTCTCTTGTTGGCCTGTCCACATCTTGTGTCAGGAATGCTTCCTGGATGCATCTCACAAATTCTGCCTACGTAAACCTTTTGCATTACGGAGGTCTCATATCCAAGTGCCTACCTTAAAAGCATCTTGAATTCGACTATTGCATCTGACTCCACCATAACACTAGGCAGAGGGTTCCAGGTACCCACCACTTTTTACTTTAAAAAAAAATCTTGCTCCGCACATCTATTTTAAACCTTACCTCTCTCACTTTAAAGCCATGCCCACAAGTATTTCACATTTCTACCCTGAGAGAACTATTCTGGCTGCCTATCACATCTATGGCTCCCAGAATTTTAGATTTATCAGGTCTCCCCTCAGCCTATGATGTTCCAGAGAAAATTAAACAGCTCTGACCAACCTAACCTCTCCTTATAACTAAGACCCTTTAATCCAGGCAGCATGTTAGTAAACCTTATCTGAACCCTGTCTGAAGTTTCCACATCCTTTCTGCTATTGGGTGACCAGAAATGCACGGAAGTGCAGCCTAACCATGGTTTTCTGCAACTGCAACATAATTTCTCATCTGTTATACTCTCTGCCCCTCGCAATGAAGGCAAGCATGCCATGCGTATACTTTGCACCCTTCTTTAGCAAATATAGATCTTGCCAGTTGAAAACGCCTATTGAAAAATAGAGGAAAAGGTTTCTGCATCTTTTTTTATCATCCACGTTGTGGACTTGGGAGACATTTTGACTGCTGGTCCTTTTCTCTGGAAGTGATGGTATCTCTTTAAAACTTTTAAGAGTCAGCAAATTTGTAACTCTTCTAGGTTCATTGCAAACCGCATCTGTTGCCTTTTGTGCCTAACAGCCAAAGTAAAACAAGTTCATTTGTTTATTATTAGCTGTTCTTTGATCCTGTCTTTGGAATTTGGAGCAGGCGCAACCTTGGCTGCATCCTGTCATCAGCCTTGGGGATGTGGATTATATTTGTCAAACAAAGATCCCTCCAATTGTCTAGTCTGTCACTCCTAACAACACGGGTAAACCAAAACTGAGTTTTCATGGTGTTTCGATCTCACACCTGAGTCTTGCTGGCATTCGAAGCTAAAAATGCCACCTTCCATTTGCAAAGATACACAAGAACTCTACAAGTGTTGTACTTTCTTGTGCACTGCAAGTGAAAACAAATATCAGATATGGTCAGGACTGACATTCTGATTTTATGTAAAAAGGACTGCTTTGAATTCCATGTTACTTGGGGGAAGTAAAGTTTGTCCTCTCGAGAATTAGTGTCATGAGCCAGTTAATGGTTGTGACCACAGAGGAGGGTGACCAGCAGAGAGATGGCTTGATGAGCAGACACTTTGTTGGAAAAATGTGCGGCTTTCAAGGGCCTTTGAGCTGAAGGATTTCTGCATCTAACACTCTGTCTGAAATCATAATTTTGATCTTAATATATTAATGGAAAACAACCAAGACAAGAAATACATGCTAAATGGGAGAATGGATCGTGTAGGTGAACAGAATAGGGGTGTTGACAAGGATATGGACAGGTTCCTGAAGGTAGAGCAACACATGCAAAATGCTGGAGGAACTCAGCAGGTCAGGCAGCATCTCGGGAAATGAATGAATGGTCAATGTTTTGGGCAGTGACCCTTCCTCAGGACTCGAAAGGAAGCAGGAAGCAGCCTCGTTCTGCCCTAGAATTCCATCAACTGAAGAATCTCTTCTGTCCCTGAAGGTAGCTTGAGGTAATTACTAATTGATTTCTTCTTGTCACCTGTACTGATATAGAGTGAAAAGCTTTATTTGCTTGCCATCCAGGTAAATCATTCAAAACGTATGTATGTTGAAGTACAGTAATACAAAATGGAGGAATGAAGGGAATGCAAACTACAGTGTAGACACAAGCGACTGCTGATACTGTAATCTGGAGCAACAAACAATCTGATAGAAGAATGGAACGGATCAAATAGCATCTATGGGAGGAAAAAATTGTGAGGAAGGGTGAGGCCATCGGGGAACTCAAGCACAAAGCTATAATTTTGGAAAACTTGTGGTATTATTAGACTAATTTTACTCTTGAAATTTTTGCACCCTGCTCAATGTATCACGGGCACATCTCTTTCCATCATTGGTAGTACCTGGATACACCGTCTCACAAAGGCAGCATTATCATCAATGATTCCCCACCATTCCTCTCATTGCCGCAATTTGCCTGGAGATACAGAATCCTGAAGTCACAGGCCACCAGGTTCAAGAATAAAATCTGAATCAGGTTTAATGTCATTGGCACATGTAATGAAATTTATTGTTTTGCAGTAGTAGCATATTAAAATATGTAATAAAATCATAAATCACAATAAGAAATCTATATTAAAATTAAATTAGATAAGTAGTGCAAAAAGAGAGCAAAAATAACCCCAAAAATACTGAAGTAGTGTTCATGGGTTCAATGTCCATTCAGAAATCTGATGGTGGAGGGGAAGAAGCTGTTCCTGAAGCACTGAGTGTTGTGACTTCAGGCTTTTGTACCTCCTCCTTGATGGTAGTAATGAGAAGAGGGCAAGTACTGGGTGATGGGGTCCTTAACGATGGCTACCACCTGTTTGAGGCATTGCCATTGGAAGATGTCTGCAAGTTCTCAATAGTTGCAAGGCTAGTGCTCTTGATGGAGCTGACTGAGTTTACATCTGTCTGCAGCTTTTTCCAGTCCTGTGCAATGGCTCCTCCACACCAGTGATGCAAACAGTTTGAATGCTCTCCATACTACATCTGTAGAAATTTGTGAGAGTCTTTGGTGACATACCAAGTCTGCTCAAACTCCTAATGAAATATAGCCACTGTCAAGCCTTCTTTATAACTGCATCAGTATGAAGGACCCAGGGTAGATCTTCAGAGATGTTGACACTTGGGAGTTTAAAACAGCTCACTCTTTCCCCTGTAGATCCCTTGGTGATGACTGGTGTGTATTCCCTTCATTTCCCCTTCCTGAAGTTCACAATCAATTCCTTGGTCTTACTGACACTGAGTGCAAAATTGTTGTTGTGACACCACTCAAGGAGCTGATTTATCTTGCTCCTGAACGCCTCCTCGTCACATCTGAAATTATGCCAACATTAGTTGTGCCATTGGCAAATTTATAAGTGGCTTTTGAGCTGTGCCTAGCCACACAGTCATGAGTATAGACAGTAGAGGAGTGGGCTAAGCATGTATCCCTGAGGTACGCCAATGTTGATTGTCAGCAAGGAGGAGATGGTATTTCCGATCTGTATTGACTGTGGTCTTCTGGTGAGGATGTCAAGGATCCAATGTTCTATTTATGTTCTTTGTTGTAAAAATTGTTTAATATATTTAATTTATAATCTTTCTTGTAAATGCTGCTTACATAATGCCTTATACTTGTGATGCTGCCTCAAACAAGATTTTCATTGCACCTGTTCTTACATGTACTGCATATGACAAAGAATTTGACTTTGACTTTCTTTTGACTTGAAAACCCTAGCTCTAATTTTCAGTCCACATTCCAAACTTCCCAAATAGCAGAAACTACCCCATCATATACCCTTAATATTTTGCAAACTTTTGTGCTAGGTGACCTCTTGACAATCTTTCATGTTTTTACAGGTGTTCTAGAAATATCTGTGTTGATGCAATAAACTAATGGAGATTAAGTATTGTGCCTTCTCCCCCATTTAAGCTTGCCTTCCAGCCATTGAGAAAAATGTTACCTGTGATATGCAGTAGCCAAAATGACTCCATTATACAAACTTGTTAGGGGTCCAGTGATTAATCGCACCCCTTCTGGTTTGAAGGTTCCTCTGTTTGGAATAATTAGTAGTTTCTCAGCTCTGGGCTGCTTTAAGTTGCTCGTTCCAGAGTCCTCTGCACATTTACTCATCGATTGTCTCACTTGGTGATACAAACAGGCCTGGATGTCAACTCTGAGTTAGGCTTTGAAAGGTTGCTGCTGCCTATGCCAGCTCACCGCATCTGGTTTGTATGTAACCAGTAAATGTGGAACAGCTGAGTGGTTCTGTGCACCCCGTGAGATCCCATCAGGCTTCACTCTGTCCAAATGGCCACACACTTTCTGTAGAGAAATAGTGGGGGGAGATGTCCACAGCTACTCATCTGTCTGTGAATCTATCTACTTCTCTTGCTCTCTCTTCCTTTTCCCTCTCCTTCCCTCCTCTTCCTTTTCCTTTTCCTTCCTCCTTCTCTACTCTCCCCCTCGATCTCTCCTCTTTCTTCCCTCTGTCTCCCTTTACCCATCCCTCCTTCTTCTCTCCCTCTTCCTCTCACCCTCTCCCTCTTCTGTCATCCGGCCTCTCTCTCTCTGTCTCTCCTTTTATTCCCTCTGGATCTCTCCTTTTCCATCTCTCTCCATTACTGTCTTTTGTGTTGTTGTCTCTGTCTCCCTCCCTTGATCCTTTTCTCTATCTATCTGTCCATCTCTCCCCATCTCTCTCTCTCTCTCTATCTCCCTTCATTTCTCTATCAATAGTACTGTGCACAAGTCTCATACACATATATATATTACTAAGGTGCCTGAAGCCTTTGCAGAGTACTATATTTGTCAACGTGGAACGAAAAGTGAATTTGTAAATCTGGCGGGAGCAAAGGATGTTGGGACTGGTGAGGGTGGAGCACCACAGGAGAGGTTTGGAACAGGTGGCAGAGAAGGGGTGCCGGGGCCTGGGGATGGTGTGGGTGTAGACACACCCAGCCCTGAGACACCAGGCAAGGTCAGTTGATTCCAAACAGTACAGAATTTCTCCGGTGCTTCCCACTCCTGCCCCTCTCCCTTCCTTTTTTCCCAACCATGATTCCCCTCTCCCTGCTCCCTTTCCATTCTCAGTCCACAATAGAGACCCATATCAGAATCAAGTTTATCATCACTCACATATGTCATGAAATTTGTTTTTTTTGTGACAACAGCACAGCGCAATACATAAAATTACTATAGCACTGTGCAAAAGTCTTCGGCACAGTAATGTATCTCCCTCGTACCAACCCCCCCCCCCCATCTTGGTTTTTCTCTCATGAATGGATTTCTTCCCTCTATTAATTAAGATTGTCTGTTGCTCCAGACTGTTTTTGATGGAGCAAAGAACGGTGAAAGATGATCTTATAGAGATTTATAAAATCATGAGCAACATAGATGAAGTGGATGGTCACAGTCTTTTTCCCACCATAGGAGAGCCTATGATGAGAGAGGATAGATTTAAAGGAGACCTGAGAGAAGGATTTTCATACAGAGGGTGCTGAGTATACAGAACCAGACCCCAGATGAAGTGAAAGAAGCAGGTATAATAACAACACTCAAAAGACATTTGGATAAGCACAAGGATAGGAAAGGTTTAAAGGGATACTGGCCATATGTAATCAAATGTGACTAACTGAGGAAAGCAAGTTGGTCAGCATTGACATGTTGGGCCAAAGGGTCTCTATGATTCTCCATGACTCTGTGGAACAATTTGGCCTCTGCTACCCTTGTGAATTCCAGAGATTCTCCACCCTCACAGAGAAGAAAATTCTCTGTGCCTCAGTTTTAAATATCTAGCCTCTTCCTTTGCAGCTTTGCCCTCCTGTTCAAGGCTTTCCCACGCTATCACTAACAAAGTGGCTCTAGCAGTAAAGAAAACTGAAGAATCAGTGGGAAAGAATCTGCTTCCACAATGCTTTAATGCCGCAGAAGCCAGATGACGATAGGGGTTTAGAAATTAATCAGTATGATTGTCGCATTCTTGCTGCACATTTGTAATACCTCACAGTTCACTGGTCAGAAGATCAGAATCAACATCCCCTTGATGGCTTCGAGTCGCTGACATAACACACACCTGTGTGTTCTTTTCTTTGACCTCCAAACAATGTTTTGAAAAGACTTTGACATTTTCTTGTGTAAGCAAGTTTGGGATTGGGTGTGATGTGTTGGGGAAGGCTGGGTTTGCCCAACCTGCACTTAATCTCTGCCTTTGTCAAACAAACTTGTTGCACAATACATGATGAGTTTGCGGCAATGGTTTGCAACTGTGAGGGTCAAACCACCTTCAAGCTGTTGAAGGAACATGTTTTCCTACCTGAGTAGTTACACAGGACATGTATCATACACAGTATGTCAGAAAATGCTGCAAAGTGCAACATACTTCAAGTCAGATCACAAATGAGGTGCAGAGTTAGGTTGTATTGAGCTGTACACAGGTCCTTCAGCCCACTTTGTCCATGCTAATTTTGCCCACCTTCACTAAACCCATTTTACACACATTCAGGCCATATCCTTGTTTGCATTGTCTAGTTAAGATGAAGTTCAAGAGGATGAGGGGGTATTTCACTGAAACATCCCAGATACTGAAAGGCCTGAATAGAGTGGATGTGGAGAGGATGTTTCCATTAGTAGAGGAGTCTGGCATCCAAGGACACAGCTTCATTATGAAGGATGTCTCTTTAATAATGAGATGAGAAGGAATTCCTTCAGCCAGAGGTTGATGAATCTGTAGAATTAGTTGCCACAGTGAGTGGTGGACATTAATTTGTTATATATATTTAAGGCAGAGATTGATCGGTAAATGGATTAAGGGTTACAGAGTGAATGGGTTACGAGGTGGATGAATGGGTTGAAAAAAAAATCAGCCGTGATTGAATGGCAGAGCAGACTCAATGGGCTGAATGGCTTAAATTTGTTCCTATATCTTAAGGTCATGGTCTTATGAGCCAAATGTAATGATTATATCATCTGAATCCATCATGGTCACTGGCTGCATTCCATATATTAACCACCCTCTGTGTAAATAATTTTCTCAGATCCCCTTTAAAAAGCCTATGTTTTTTTTGATACTCCTACTCCTACCATAGAAAAAAAATTACATATCTATGCATTTCGTAATTTTAAAATATACTCTTAGAATACTTTTCAGATTCCTTTCCCTCAGGGAAACTAAGCCTAATCTATCCAATCTTTCCCCATACTACAGCCCTCCAGTCCAGGCAATAATCTGGGTGAATCTCTAGTACAACTACATTCTTCCGATAGGGTAGCAACTAGAAGTACACATAGTACTCCCAAATTCAAAGTTCACAGTTCAAATTTCAAAGTTAATTTATTGTCAAAGTACATCTATGTCACTTTATTCAACCCTGAGATTCATTTTCTTGCGGGCATCTCAGTAAATCCAAGGACCATAATAGATTTAATGAGCTACTGCATCCAACAGGGCAGCCAACAATGTGTAAAAGGCAACAAAGTATTCAAAACTATGCAAAAGAGTGAGTGAGTGAGTAAATAAATAAATAAGAAGCAAGCAAGCAATAAATATCATGAGCATGAGATGAAGAGTACTTGAAAGTGAGTCCATAGGTTTTCGCAAACATTTCAGTGGTTAGGCAAGCGAAGTTGAATGAAGTTATCCTCACTGGTTCAAAAGCCTGATAGTTGAGGGGTGATAACTGTTCCTGGATTTAGGAGTATAAGTCCGGAGGCTGCTGTACCTTCTTCCTGATGGCAGCAGGGAGAAAAGAGCATGGCCTGGGTGGTGACTGTCTGTGATAATAGCTGCGGCTTTCCTGCGACAGCATTCTGTGTAGATGTGCTCAGTAGAGGGGAGGGCTTTACCCATGCTGGACTCGACTATGTCCACGACTTTTTGTAGGATTTTCCATTTAAAGGCATTGGTGTTTCCGTACCGGCTGTAATGCAACCAGTCAATGTACTCTTCACCACACACACACACACACACACACACACACACTCTCTCTCTCTCTCTCTCTCTCTCTCTCTCTCTCTCTCTCTCTCTCTCTCTCTCTCTCTCTCGCTCTCTCTCTCGCTCTCTCTCTCTCTCTCGCTCTCTCTCTCTCTCTCTCTCTCTCGCTCTCTCTTGGTCCAGCCAATGAATTTGCAACTTAACATCCCAATTCGTGTGTCTTAATATGTGAAGGTAAGCTGTCATATTCCTTCACTATTTGGTCTGCATGTATTGGCTCTATGACAAATAGTTTTACGTCTGGTTACTCACTGACATTAAAAACACAGCAAATCCCAAAACAAAAGAGTACTGGAGTGAAGTGGAATCCCCTCTGGAGGTTCTGGATCACATGATAAGCTGCCCTATCGTCCAATCCTTGGCTTTCACTGGATGAAGCTGCTTGTACCCATGTCACTCTATGCAGTGGTAGGTGCTTAAAATCAACTACAATTCAGGCCAGGACATGATAGAAGCAGTGCGAGGAATCCAAATGCCTCACAGCTTGATACTGGCACCTTCCTTGACCAATACCATGAGAAGTTGCAGAGTTGTGAATACAGCCCAGTCCATCACAAAAACCGGGCTTCCCTCCATGGACTACATCTACACTTCCCTCTGCCTTGGGAAAACATCGAAAGTAATCAAGAACTATTCCATCCTGCTTACTTTCTCTTCTCTACTCTTCCAAGAAACAGCAAACTTGAAAATACATACCACTAGGCTGAAATACAGATTCTATCCCACTGTTATAAAGGTTTTGAATGGGCCTCTTATACAATAAAGATGAACTCATGATCTCTCGGTCTACCTTATCATGATTTTATCTGCTGCCTGCACTGCACTTCCTCTGTAACCATCATACTGTTGTTCTTTATTCAGTTCTTCTTTTTCCTTTTGTATTCGCTCGATTTGCTCATGGATGGAATGATCTATATGGATGGCATAGAAGCAAAAAACTTGATGCATGTGAGAGTAATAAACCAATTACCTATTATCAATTCTCCATCTTACTGCTGACCTGTAGACTGGGTGCCATTTGGAGACAGGAACATGAGGGCTGGGAGCAAGAGTGAGACATTACATCCCTCGTGCTTCCTGTGCCAGTTATTGATGTCTTGGCTGATCTTCGACCTCACGCCGTCATCTCGTTACCCCAATTCCCTTAATAATTCCCAAATTCGATGGGCCAAATGACCTACTTCTGCTCCTATATCTTATGGTCTTAATATCCATCAAGTTATCATTGTGTGTTTTGTGTGAACTCAGCAAGTGAGCCTCCGCAGGTCTCTCGAGTGGTGAATTCTGAAGATTTGCCACCCTCTGTGTGAGGTAATTTTTCCTCAGTGCACACTTAAATGGTCTGCTGCTTACTTAGAGACTGTGACCCCTAATTCTAAACTTCTTGGTAGGGGGGAATACAACTTCCCTGCATATGCCCCAAGGATTTTGTACATTTGTCGTGTTCATTCAAAACAGTGATTGATAGAGTATTGACTATTAAGAGAGTCAAAGGTAATGTGGATAATGGTGAAGACATGAAACATCAGGTGAAGTGAGATCTCTGCTTTTTTTTTTACTACTACAGTGTTAGCAGATGGTTTAGACATTAGTTTTGTATGGCATTATGCTGCTCCTTTTATGACATTTTCATCTTTGATTTCAAAGCAATGAACTTCTCCTCTTTGCCATCATTTTTCCCTAGCCCTAGAACCCTCTGAAATGTCAGCACTTCTAAAATTCCACCCTCTTCATCATCACCAACTTTAAATGCTCCATCACTGTGGCGGTGTCTTCAGCTGCCTGAGTTCTTGAATTCCCTGTTTAAACCTCTCTGACTCTTTCCTTCAAGAGCTGGCTTACAATTTGCTTCCTTCACAAATTTTCTGGTCAGTAGTGCTAACACTTCCAGTCCTGGTGTCAAATTTTGCTCAATATCGTTCAACGTTTGGTGTCATTTTTATATTTTTGCTTTGATAAAAGAGCTATGCAAATGTAAGTGTTGTTCTTTCAATGAGTGTTTGAGAAAATTGATGGAAATGGGCTTAGATCTTTGCTGCGAGAGGTTAACCGAAAGTAAAAAAAAAACTGCAGGTCCTGGAAAACTTATGTTGGAAATAAGCAGCTGACGAGGCAGTATATATTGGCTTAGCACTTAAATTACTGAGGAAGCAATCCAGAAGCCATGACCAATGATACAGAAACAAGGGTTCAAGTCCAACCACAGCACTGAAGAATTTAAATTAAAAAAAATATTTTGGAATGCTATTACGATGGAACTGTTGGCTTGTTGCAACAAGTATCAAACTCTAGATACAGAAATCTACCATGCTACTCTAGTATGACCTGTGTGTTGACTCCAACCCATCAGTGTGTATGTGAGCTGCCCTCTGATGTAGCCCTGTGAGCCATTAAACAAGGGTAATTGAGGATAGGCACTAAGTGTTTTATGTAAATGAACAAATAAAATCATTTCTGTGGAGCAAACACGAGGAAATCTGCAGATGCTGGAAATTCAAACAACACACACAAATTGCTGGTGGAACACAGCAGGCCAGGCAGCATCGTCCTGACGAAGGGTCTCGGCCCGAAACGTCGACAGTGCTTCTCCTTATAGCTGCTGCCTGGCCTGCTGCGTTCCACCAGCATTTTGTGTGTGTCATTTCTGTGGAACTCTTTCAAACCTCTTGCTTTCCAGAATTCTACTTTTTCATGCCCCCAATCTAATATGCAAAGATATAAAGTTATTTATTATCAAAGTATGTATAAATTATACAAACTTGTAATTTTTCTGCTTACGGGCAGCCACAAAGCAAGAAACCCTAAAGAACCCAATTCTTAAAAAAAAATTACCAACACCCAACGTGCAGAGAGAGAGGAAAAAACACAAATCATGCAAGCAATTGAAACAAGTTATTAATGAATATGATATAGTCGGGATCACAGAGACATGGCTCCAGGGTTACCAAGGATGGGAGCTCAACATCCAGGGATATTCAATATTTAGGGGGGATAGACAGGAAAGAAAAGGAGGTGGGGTAGCGTTGCTGGTTAGAGAGGAGATTAATGCAATAGAAAGGAAGGACATTAGCCTGGACGATGTGGAATCGATATGGGTCGAGCTGCATAACACTAAGGGGCAGAAAACACTGGTGGGAGTTGTGTACAGGCCACCTAACAGTAGTAGTGATGTTGGGGATGGCATCAAACAGGAAATTAGAAATCCGTGCAATAAAGGAATAGTAGTTATAATGGGTGATTTCAATCTACATATAGATTGGGTGAACCAAATTGGTAAGGGTGCTGAGGAAGAGGATTTCTTGGAATGTATGCGGGATGGTTTTCTGAACCAACATGTCGAGGAACCAACTAGAGAGCAGGCCATTCTAGACTGGGTATTGAGCAATGAAGGAAGGGTTAGTTAGCAATCTTGTCGTGCGAGGCCCCTTGGGTAAGAGTGACCATAATATGGTGGACTTCTTTATTAAGATGGAGAGTGACATAGTTAATTCAGAAACAAAGGTTCTGAACTTAAAGAAGGGTAACTTTGAAGGTATGAAACATGAATTAGCTAAGGTAGACTGGCAAATGATACTTAAAGGGTTCACGGTGGATATGCAATGGCAAGCATTTAAAGATCGCATGGATGAACTACAACAATTGTTCATCCCAGTTTGGCAAAAGAATAAACCAGGGAAGGTAGTGCACCCGTGGCTGACAAGGGAAATTAGGGATAGTATCAATTCCAAAGAAGAAACATTCAAATTAGCCAGAAAAAGCAGCACACCTGAGGACTGGGAGAAATTCAGAGTCCAGCAGAGGAGGACAAAGGGCTTAATTAGGAAAGGGAAAAAAGATTATGAGAGAAAGCTGACAGGGAACATAAAAACTGACTGTAAAATCTTTTATAGATATGTGAAAAGAAAAAGATTGGTTAAGACAAATGTAGGTCCCTTACAGTCAGAAACAGGTGAATTGATCATGGGGAACAAGGACATGGCAGACCAATTGAATAACTACTTTGGTTCTGTCTTCACTAAGGAGGACATAAATAATCTTCCGGAAATAGTAGGGGACCGCGGGTCTAGTGAGTTGGAGGAACTGAGGGAAATACATGTTAGTAGGGAAGTGGTTTTAGGTAAATTGAAGGGATTAAAGGCCGATAAATACCCAGGGCCAGATGGTCTGCATCCCAGAGTGCTTAAGGAAGTAGCCCAAGAAATAGTGGATGTATTAGTGATAATTTTTCAAAACTCTTTAGATTCTGGATTAGTTCCTGAGGATTGGAGGGTGGCTAATGTAACCCCACTTTTTAAAAAAGGAGGGAGAGAGAAACCAGGGAATTATAGACCAGTTGGTCTGACATCGGTGGTGGGGAAAATGCTAGAGTCGGTTATCAAAGATGTGATAACAGCACATTTGGAAAGCGGTGAAATCATCGGACAAAGTCAGCATGGATTTGTGAAAGGAAAATCATGTCTGACGAATATTATAGAATTTTTTGAGGATGTAACTAGTAGAGTGGATAGGGGAGAACCAGGGGATGTGGTATATTTGGATTTTCAAAAGGCTTTTGACAAGGTCCCACACAGGAGATTAGTGTGCAAATTTAAAGCACAGGGTATTGGGGGTATGGTATCGATGTGGATAGAGAATTGGTTGGCAGACAGGAAGCAAAGAGTGGGAATAAACGGGACCTTTTCAGAATGGCAGGCAGTGACTAGTGGGGTACCGCAAGGCTCAGTGCTGGGACCTCAGTTGTTTACAATATATATTAATGATTTAAATGAGGGAATTAAATGCAGCATCTCCAAGTTTGCAGATGACACGAAGCTGGGTGGCAGTGTTAGCTGTGAGGAGAATGCTAAGAGGATGCAGGGTGACTTGGATAGGTTAGGTGAGTGGGCAAATTCATGGCAGATGCAATTTAATGTGGATAAATGTGAGGTTATCCACTTTGGTTGCAAGAACAGGAAAACAGATTATTATGTGAACGGTGGCCGATTAGGAAAAGGGGAGGTGAAACGAGACCTGGGTGTCATTGTACACCGGTCATTGAAAGCAGACATGCAGGTACAGCAGGCGGTGAAAAAGGCGAATAGTATGTTGGCATTCATAGCAAGAGGATTCGAGTACAGGAGCAGGGAGGTTCTATGGCAGTTGTACAAGGCCTTGGTGAGACCACACCTAGAGTATTGTGTGCAGTTTTGGTCCCCTAATCTGAGGAGAGACATTCTTGCTATAGAGGGAGTACAAAGAAGGTTCACTAGATTGATTCCTGGGATGGCAGGACTTTCATATGAAAAAAGACTGGATCGACTAGGCTTATACTCACTGGAATTTAGAAAATTGAGGGGGGATCTTATTGATACGTATAAAATTCTAAAGGGATTGGACAGGCTAGATGCAGGAAGATTGTTTCCGATGTTGGGGAAGTCCAGAACGAGGGGTCACAGTTTAAGGATAAAGGGGAAGCCTTTTAGGACCGAGATGAGGAAAAACTTCTTCACACAGAGAGTGGTGAATCTGTGGAATTCTCTGCCACAGGAAACAGTTGAGGCCGGTTCATTGGCTATATTTAAGAGGAAGTTAGATATGGCCCTTGTGGCTAAAGGGGTTAGGGGGTATGGAGAGAAAGCAGGTACAGGGTTCTGAGTTGGATGATCAGCCATGATCATACTGAATGGCGGTGTGGGCTCGAAGGGCCGAATGGCCTACTCCTGCACCTATTTTCTATGTTTCTAAGCAACAGCATTCCGAACCAAATTGGACCTTAGATCCAAATCCCCAGAGCAGTCCAGAGTAGGTGCTCTGTACTTTTGTCACGATCTTTGCTTACCATCTTACTTTTCATCGACCTGAAAGTTAACTGTGTTCTCCTTTCACCGCCTCACCTGCTATTGTTTCCAGTATTTTCTGTTTCTAACTGGGATTTGTTGTTAATCATCTGTGGTAATGTGTTGAGTTTCTTATACAGCAAACAGTTTTCACTGGATGGTGACCTGATCCAAATATGTTCCAAGGTTTTCACAAAGGAACAAAATGGACTGTTCTTAAGAGGTCAGAAAAATGAGGAGCAGGAGCAGGCCATCTAGTTCAAAGAGCCTGCTGCACCATTCAATAACAAGAGCATGGCTAATCTGACAGCAGACTCAGTTCCACCTTTCCTGCCTTTTCCACATAACCCTTAAATACCCCTACTATACAAAAATCTAACCGTAAAATACTGTGGCTTAATATTTTTAATGAGGAAGCTTCTACTCCTTCCTGGGCAAAAAATTCCAGATTCACTACTTTGCAGGGAAGCTGTTACTTTTCATTCCATCCCCTGAATTTTGAGGCTCTCTCTCCTATTCTAGTCTCACCTATTACTGGAAACAGCTTTCCTGCCATTTTCTCACACTATCACTAAAAGAATTGAATTGAATAAGAATCTCCTTCACCTGGATCTTTGACACTGAGTCAATGTAGCTATCATCCTGTCATCTCATCTAAACCTCCTCTCCTTGATCAAAGGCAGCAGATTACATATTTTTATTTGTGAGTGGATAGATTTGCAATATTATTTTTGTCAGTTTATAATCTTTTATTATGTTTGGATCAATTATATTTTATTAGATAAATTTTTATTCATGAAAGGATAAATCTTGCTAAAACTTAATATAGTGGATAACAAAATAAAGCCAAATCAGACATGAAATGGATCGCTGATATGGTGTGCCAGCCTGAACTGCATAGAAATCTGTCACTTGAAATGCCTCTTGTACTTCTTGATTGAAAGCTTATGTTTTACAAGGCAGGTGTTTGAAATCGAACCATCTTAGGGAGGAATCAACTATCAATGACTATCTGTGTGAGAGGATAAGCTTGCTTCAGAAGCTTGTCTTACTAATAGAGCTTTGTGGCGGGGAGTAAGATCAAACCTAGAATTCTCCTGGGAGAAGCAGCTGAGCAGAATCTCATAGTAATGAGTAGTACTTTGATTCTGAGAAAACCTGTGACATTCATCCTCCATTGACCCCATGAACACAATGAGACACTAAGCATCTGTAAGCTCAGTCAGTTCAAGTTGGACGGGGCAGTGGTACAACTGGTAGAGCTGCTGTCTACTGGCACCAGAGACCCAGGTATGATCCTGACCTCCAGTGCTGTCAGTGTGAAGTTAGTGCATTCTCCCTGTGACCTTGTGTATTTCTTCCAGATGCTCTAGTTTCATCCCACTGTGGATTGGTAAATTAATTAACTGTTGTCTGTTGCCCCTAGTGTGAAGGTGGATGATAGAATCTGGTGGGAGTTGAAGGAAATGTGGGGAGAATAATTGATGAATTTTTTTTTATTGTCATATCTACCAAGATACAATGGAAAGCATTGTTTTGCATGCCATCCAAACAGATCTTTCCATACATAAGTTCATTGAAGTAGTTCAAAGGAAAAACAATAATGAAGTGCAGGATATAGTGTTATAGTTACAAAGAAAGTATAATGGAGGTAGACAATAAGGTGCAAGAGCCACGATGAAGTAGATTGAGAGATCATGATTTCATCTCTATAATGCAAGAGGGCTTTTCAAGGGTCTTATAACAGTGATAAATACTCTCAGGCTTTTGTGTCTGTTCAATGGAAAAGGAGAGGAGAAATGGGAGGGGTCCTTAATTACGTTGGCAACTTTCAGACAGTGGGAAGTGTGAGCAGAGTCAATGCAGGGAAGGCTGGGTTTCATATTGAACTGATCTACATTCACAACTCTCTACTACTTCTTGCAGTCTTGGGCAGGGCAGATGCCATACCAAACTGCGATACATCCAGGTGGGATGCTTTCTACACTTCATGTACTGTATGTGTATAAATTACTGATAATTGTTGGGGCCATCCCAAATTTCCTTAGCTTTCTGAGTAGAGGTGCTGGTGTGCTCTCTTGACCATAGCATCTGCACAGCTGGACCAGGACAAGATGCTGGTGATATTTACAGATAGAAAGTTGAAGCTCTGAACCATCTCAGCACAGACAGGGGTATGCACTACCCCCAGCTTCCGGAAGTCATTTACCAGCTGTTTTGTTCTGTTGTACTTCATTTGGAGTTTGAAGAGAGTTGGTATGTCAACAAAATACTCAGAAATTTCTGTAGATGTACCATGGAGAGCATTCTGACAGACTGCATCACCATCTGGTATGGGGGGGGGGGGGGGGGGTGGGAGGGTGGTGGCTACAACACAGGACCGAAAGAAGCTGTAGAGGGTGGTAAATTTAGTTGGCTCCATCTTGGGTACTAGCCTACAAAGTACCCAGGACATCTTCAGGGAGCGGTGTCTCAGAAAGGCAGTGCCCATTGGTAAGGACCCCCAGCACCCAAGGCATGCCCTTTTCTCATTGTTACTATCAGTTAGGAGGTACAGAAGCCTGAAGGCACACACTCAGCGATTCTTCCCCTCTGCCTTCTGATTCCTAAATGGACGTTGAACCCATGAATGCTACCTCACTTCTTTAAATATATATTCTGTTTTTGCATGATTTTTAATCTATTCAATATACATATACTGTAAATGATTTACTTTTTTTTCTCTTTTATATTATGTATTACATTGAACTGCTGCTGCTAAGTTAACAAATTTCACGACTCATGCCGGTGATAATAAATCTGAATCTGATTCACGGCGCTATGCTACTCGGTTCTCTCTCCTTTCTGTGGAAAATGCATAGATAGAGGATGAGTGTAAATGGATGGTTGGCACAATGGACTGAAGAGCCTGCTCTGTAGTACACCATGACTCTACATTCATCAGTACCTACCTTTGAAAGTCCTTGTCTCACTTTCCCACCTTGAGATCACGCTCTGCATCATCAGAAAGGCTGATATGGGAACATTTAACACCAGCTGAGAATGTAAAGGTGTCCATCTTTGCTGATGAGCATGATGTTGTGGTGCCAGTCTGACATGTTCCTGCAATGAATCACCTGGACTTGCCAAGATTTCTGGCTAATCCAACAGAGTGCCTAGGCAAGGCCACCGGATGACACTCTCCAAACACTGGAGGTGCAGCTGGTTAGTAAGAATTGACCCGGGGAATTAACAATCCCGAAATCAATTGAAAGAAAGTAACAGACAGACTTTGTGTTTCTTTCAGCGAGAGCCTTCTTTCAACAGTAGCAGGCAAGGGATCCATTCCTCACTTAGCAAAAGCCAACAGGAAATGAACACCAATCCTGGTTCTTTTGCGGCATTGAAATTAGCTAACTTGATAAGGTGAGATGGAGATGGCGTGACGTGTGCTGGAGATATATGTGCAAGCATAATTGCTCCAGGCACATCCTCCAGAAGGCGAATGAGTGCAACGCTTTTAAATTGTTTGCAAGCCACACACTCTTTCTGTTGAGGTGCCTTCAAAAGCAGGAACAGGAGCAGATTCCATTTAGTAAAGTTGCTAGCAGATATATAGGCTCTAATTTCCCACTGCAGAATCAAGCCATCCCATCAGGAGTTGACTTTGCAATCTGCCACTTTGCTGAATTTCTGACTCTTTCACCCAGTTGTGATGTTGTTGTAACACACACAAAATGCTGCAGGAACTCAGCGGGCCAGGCAGCATCTATAGAAAAGAATAAACAGTCAACAGTCAACATTTCAGGCTGATACCCTTCATCAGGACTCTTGTATGTGATACTGTTGACTTATTGGCTCTCTCTTAACAGGCTAGTATTCCTGCCAGTTGGAGAAGGGTTGAGTGTTGCATCTCTGTCATTGTGTTTACATTGGTGAAATATGACTGTGGAATTCTCAGTTATGACTCTGACCTTTCCACTCTGGTAGAATCAGAGAGCCAGATTCTTCTGAGAATCTCTGCAATTAAGTCTCGCTTCTTTGTCCTCTTCACATGGTGCATTTGTGGGTCGATGACAATGATGTGTCATTTAGAACATGTAACAGTACAGCACATGAACAGGCTCTTCAGACCATGGTGTTGTGCCAGGCTAATTAACTAAATGCCTATCTAAACAAGTTCCTCCTGCCTACACAACGTCACATCTCTAATATTCCTTTAAACAGTACATCAAGTGGCCATTTCAGGATTAAAAAAAGACAAACTGTGGTTATCTGCTTGAATACATCATTCAACACATTTAAACATCAGAAAACACAGTGACACTAATTAACTTCAGCATGTACTCGTGATTATATTCTGAGAGAGATGGTTCAAATAGCTGAATGTGTTCTTCTCTCTCCGTTTCCATGCTTTAGTTCAAAGATTCAAAGTACCTTTATAATCAAAGAATGTGTAAATTATACAACCCTGAGATTTGCAGCCATAAAGCAAGAGACCCAAAATAACCCAATTTTAAAAAAGACCAACACCCGATGCGTAGAGGAAGAGCGAAAAAAACACAAGTCACGCAAACAATAGAAGCAAGCAATGGCATTCCAAACCGAACTGAATCCATAGATCTGAATATCCGGAGCAGCCTTGGTCTCAGTTCATCATGCTAGCTGGGCAAATCGCCGCGAAGCTCGCAGACACAAAGCACAGCAGTCCCACAGCCTCAGCGTCACGGAGAGGGGAGTTAGCATCGCGGGGCGGTGAGTAAAATCAGCCCACCCCTTGCATCCAGTCCCGACACCCTGCTTTTCCAGTCTACCTGGGCTGGCATTTAAATTGTCCAAACAGCAGACCATGCCTCTCATTAGGTTCTGGCTCCCACTGTAGCGAAATGCTCCGGGCCTAGACCACACCACCCAGCCCAAAGCTGTTCTCAACTTTTCCAAATGGGCTTGGCGCTTAGAACGATCTAATCTTGCACCTGGGTTAGTTGGACGGACATCAAAACTCCTCTGCCTTGACTCCTCTCCAAATCGCTCACTCCAACTGACTCAATTTTGCAATGCCCCAGCACAGCTCATCCCTCATATTCGCTTAGCCTTCGCTCCTCTCTTCATTGTTCATGGCGATAGTTTCCCACAGTTTACTTCAGAAGAGGTGTTATTAATAATGTTTTTAGTTGAATTTGTTGCCTTTTGAATTCTGGATTTTTAGCAGAAAGGCCTAACAACAGGTCTTCAAACAGAAACGATAACTCTGTTAATCTTCCCACAGATGCTCCCTGACCTTCTGATTGTTTCTGTTTTATTTTAGTGTAAATGGGCAGGATGGTGCAGGATTATAGACAGGTGCTTCCTTTTGGATAAGCCTCTCAGATAGTAAATAATCCCATGATTCTAACATTTCAGGCACAAATCAAAAAGAGGTACAAATGCTGGAAATCTGAAATTAAAACAGAAAATGCAGGAAAAATTCATTAGGTCAGGCAGCGTCTGAGGAGGAGTTTTGATGATGGATTTGGCTTTCCACGGATGTGGCCTGTGATGCTGAGATTCTCCAGTATTTTCAATTTTTTTAGTTGCAAGTGATTGCTGATATCCCAGTCAGTGTCTCTCTTTTATTCAGCATCATTGACACTGATTGAGTTTATTATCAGATTGAGTTTATTATCATTGTGTACAAGAACTTTGTGGTACAGGTATAATGAGAAACCTGCTGTAGCAACATCACAGGCATGTTGATCCAGGCAACACATAGGATATAAATTATACACAAATTTTAGATAAATTGTACAGGACAGTGAAGAAAAAGACTGGGCAAAATAAAACATTAGTACAAAAAACAAACACAGAGACATCTCCATGGCAATGCAAGAGGTAACCTAGAGTGTTCCATTGTTGAAGTAGGTGCAGGTGATTTTGAGAACTTGCTGGTTGTAGGAAAGTAACTGTTCGTGAACCTGGTGTATGGGATTTCAGGGTTTTGTAGTCCTGCCCAATGGTAGCAGTGTGAAGAAGTCATTGACCCCAATGATAATATCCCCTCTGACATGTATCAATTTCTTGAAGCATTGTTGTGAATAGTGGGGAGGGTGCCCATGATGCACCATTCTATAACCACTGCTCTAAGCAGCCTCTTGCGTTCCTGCGCATTGAATTGCTCCACGAGATCATGATGCAAGCAGTCAGGATACTCTACTGTGTGTGTAGCTGTAGAAGTCATTATCACATGCTGTGTGTATATAAATTAGTTGTATAGTTTCCTGCATTATAATGGTGTTATCATAGCCATAAAGTTTTGGAATGTATTGGGGGTGTGAAAGATGATACAGAAAATGTATGATTTCTTTTGCAACAAAGTGAGATGAGATTTGGTCCATGTACTAATTTAAAAGATTTCTAATCATCATACTCTTTGGTTAAGTCAGAATTGTGGCATTATTCTTTGGTATTACTCTCCTGATCGGTTATGTAAAATACTGTACTGTCATTAAAATTCTACACAGGAACATTCTGACAAATCCCTTCCCAATTATATAAGATGAAGTAATTTAAAAGCACAATAGTTTATCTTCTTTTGAAAAGAATCTCCAGATAAATGACTTCTCAGTGCCATGTTTACATTCAAATATTTCCTGCTGTTAGAGTCAGTGTTATCTTGTAGACAGTACTGGCTGCTATTAATGACCTTGATGCCTAGGCTCTGCATCTTGCAATGAGATCCTGTGCATTTAATATGGGACAGGGGCTCGCATGACCTTGGGGCAGTTTGTAGTGCCTACAATCCCCTGTTCAATTAGTTATAGTATTAAATAGGACGTGAAATTTAGAGTAGTTTTCACTCTGTTATTTGTGATCCCTTTGAAAGATTCAGCCAAAGTTAGTCAATCATGTTTACAGTGGAATGAACAGCCGCAAATTCTCTCTCTTTGGCAAAGGGAACAGGCTCGACAATTTGCTTTGTTTACATAGCGCATAAATATCTCAATAGTGTGGCTATACACAATGATTCCAGGAACTGTTAGTACCAGAAGCAGGTAGAATAAAAGCTTTTTTTAATATTCGATTTACTATTTAAGGTAACTTGGACAGTCACCAATCTTTAGAACAGATCATAAATTAAAGTGAAGTAAAACATACCTTGTCCTGCCTTTTGTCTGTACCATGTGTGCACTATGTCCTGAAGCAGGGTTTTGACCCGAAGCATCAACAGTTGTTCCCCTCCTACCAACCCGCTGACATAGCTCCAGAGTCCAGCATCTGCAGTCTTCTGTGTCTCTGTGTTCACTGTTTCTAGGTTTTTGGCCTTTGTGCAGCGTTCTACTCCTTGGTGTCACTGTGTGGCTTATGGCTTTATTGCTGATACAGAATTTACATCAAACCTTTTACATGTATATGATTGAAGTCTTTTCCAATGGCATTTGGAGTTTGTTTATTATGGCCACATGTACCAAGATACAGTTTAAAAAAGACTTTGCATGTCATCTATATAGATTTTTTCATCACAATAGTACCTTGAGATAGTAGCAGGGAAAACAATAAGAAACCTGGTGGATATTTCTCCACTGAGGCAAAAGGCTGTGGGTTCAAGACCCACCATGAGGGACTTGAATTTATCACCCATGCGATACTGAGGGAGTGCTGCTAGGTCCGAGACTTTAACTGAGACTCTCACCAGCAGCTTTCTGCTGAAAGAGAAACAGGAGTTTTTATTCCCACGACCAAAGTAAGCTTTTAACTCAATATTAGCTGTTCTCTGGTTTACAAAATGAATGTGCTCCTGCATTACTACAAAATGTGTCTTTTAGCAAAATTTTGTAAAGGGACAATGGCAGTGCATGTGTTAGTGGAAAGTACTGTTTATAACAATTGGTTTGAAATCAGGAACATGTATCCCAAATTGTCGAAACCCTGCTTCAGAACATAGTGCACACATGGTACAGACACAAGGCAGTATTAGAATCAGGTTTAATATCACTGGCATATACCTATGCTCATGCTGTTTGTGAGAGCTTGCTGTGCACAATTTTTCAACAGTAATTTCTTCTGCTGCAAAGCACTGTGGAGTATCCTGACTTAAGGTGCTATAGAAATGCAAAACTTTGCTAATTTCATTTTGAAAGCTGTACCTGTTCAGGAGCCAGCACAAAAGAGCATGTCCCTCATATGAATGGTTCGCATAATCACCGGTAGAATTAAACTATGATGTTGTTCCATAGTCTGTTCCTTTCTTAATGGAATCCATATTTTGTACTGTTGCAATGTAATTCCCATGGTTTAAAGTCTGGGAGTAGAGGTTCTGCCGGGATCCTTGCAATATCCTGGCATTTTTTCCACAGAAGTGCCAGGAAAATGGTGTATTGTTTTCCTCAAGAGCAGCCACATAATGGGTCCACTGTATTGTGTAATATAATGAAAAATATATTATAGGACCCCTGTTTATCATAAATCTATGTACCCCCTGACATACTGTAAGCAATTCTCTGATTGTTAAGTCATAACAGAAAGGAGTATATAAATTTATCAGGGTTGCCAGTACCTTGGGAACCGAACTCTTCCCAAAATACTGCTCCAGCTCTTTTCCCTCCCACCCTGTTGGGTTTTAAAAGTTTCTCAACATTTCACTAACCAGGTTCAGTCAATGAGACAAAGTCATGGCTATTAACTATTTCAGAGCCCCAGTTTATTTTCTGTATACACCTTTTCACCAAAGTCTGATTTACCTAACGGCGTGAATGCAGGTCAAATTTTCCACTTGGTGGTTTCTGGGTAGTTGCCATGGTAACAGAGAGCTGTGGTGCTAGAAGCAGAGTTTAGGAATGGAAGATTTATGTAATAACTTTCACATCTCCGAATGTCCCAAAGCATTTCATTGCCAATGATTAAAAAAAAAATGTTTCAATAAGACGCATCAGTGGCTCTGCTTCTTTAAGAGCAGATTTGTTATGTTACTGAAGCATCTTGGAACTTTGTGTAGATATGTGGTGGAGGGCATTCTGACTGATTGTATCAGAGTCTGGAATGGAGGCTCCAATGCACAGGATCACAAAATGTCGCGGAGGGTTGTACACTTAGCCAACTTCATCGTGAGCTTAACTCTCCTCACCGTTGAGGATACCTTCAAGAGTCAGTGCCTCAAAAAGACAGTATCCATCACCACCCGGGACATGTCCTCTTCTTGTTATTATGATCAGGGAGATGGTGCAGGAGCCTGACAGACTCACTTTAAAGGACTCTTTACATTTCTCATGTTCTCAGTTTGGAGTTTTTGCACAGTTTGGAGTACAGAAAAGAAAAAAAAGAGCATAAGAAGGATCTGAGTGCTTTTTAGAGAATAGTTGATATCAGGAATGTGCTGTCAGAGGAGATGATGGAATGAAATATAATCACTACATCTGAGAAGCATTTAGACTAGAAGTTCACAACCTGGGGTCCATGCACCCCTTGGTTACTGGTAGGGGTCCAGGGCATAAAAAAGGTTGGAACCCCTGATTTAGACAGATACTTAAATAGGCAAGGCACCCAGTTCTAATGGTGTAATATAGATAGCCTAAAGGTCAGCATGAATGTGGTTGGCTGATAGGCGTGTTTCTGTGTGTACAGTTCTGTATCTGTGAAATAACCCTGACCATATTAAACCTTCTGTAGCATCATCAGTTTCATTGAGTTACGGTTCATTGAGTTTCTTTTCTATAACAGCTTAATTGCTTTTATGCGTTCTTTAAATTAGTTGGTTTATTTTTAAAGAAACACCAGTGTACTTGTTGAGTCACTCCTTTCATTTTCTATTTCCCTTAAACAATCAAAATCATTCAAGATTGTCGTAGGTAATATAAGTTGTCCCAGAACTGAATTATACTGGTTAAGTTCCCTGGTGATGATGTCATATGAAAAGCAAGACATCGTTCTCCCGAGTCTTCGAATAAAAGAATTCTCACTCTTCCTGACTTTACTCTTGATGGAAACTTCCAGGAGACTTGAAGTTTGATGCCAGAACTGCAAGGTTAAAGCCAATGGAAAAATCAAACAGGTTTCTGCTCTGTGCTCACAGAATGAAGGAGCTGGCTGCCAACCTAACAGAGGTGTTTAAGATAATAAAAGGGTTCAATAGGTTCTTGTGATTTCTTACAATAGAGATAAAGGGGTTTGACCTCTTAAGTCTGTGCTACCTCTCAGAACAATCCTATTTCCCCTTTTATTTTCTGAGCCATTCTCTCATCCACCCACTAATACCCCCTTCTTCCCTGCCCCCAGCCAAGAATCTGACACAAGCATTTGTACTGTTGATAGTCCTAGCTGCAAGAAGATATTATTCAGTTGCTATTATGTTTATTATTCTATTCTGGATTTATTGAGTATGCTTGCAAGAAAATTAATCTCGGGGTTGTATATGGTGACATATATGCACTTCGTACTTTGAACTATGAACTGGGTGGTGAAATGACTGAAAAGTGTGAGGTGATGAATTTTGGAAGGAAAACTAAGGACAGGAAATGCTTCATGATTGGAAGGCTTTAGGGAGTCTTAAAACACAGGTCACAAAATCCCTGAAGATGGCTGTACAAATGCATAAGATGGTGAACATTTGCCTTTATTATAGAGGACATGGAATATAAGAGCATGTGACTTGGAATATTATACTGCTTTATAAAATACAGGTTAGGCCATAGCTGATACACCACATACTATACATTTCTGGTTGCCACACAATGTGAAGGGTCTGATTGTACTGGAGAGAGTGCAGAAGAGATTCACTAGGTTGTTGTCTGGAATGAGTGGAGACTGGATGAGTTAGGTTTGTCTCCCTTAGAGCTTTTTGAAAGAATATGAAGGGCATAGATATGGTAAACAATTTGAGATATTTCTCTTGACAAAGGTGTCTAAAACTGGTGGGTGTAAGATGTATGAGTTTTTGGAAGAAATCTACTGAAGAATATTATCCCCCAATAGGAGAGTTGCAGCCTGGATGCACTGCCTGAAGGTGTGCTAGAGGCAGAGGTTTTCACCACATTTACAAAATATCAATTTCATCAGTTGAAATACCAAGGCGCATAAAACTAAAGATCAAGTGCAGGTATATATTGGTACTCGCTGGCCAGCATGGACATGATGGGCTGAAGAGTTTATTACTGGGCTGTACGACTTTAGAGATTTACATAAGAGGCAATTTACATTGGCTGATTAAGCTCCCAGCCAACACGTGTGGTTTGTGGGAGAAAAGTACTAAAGGGAAACCCACACAGTCATAAAGAGAATGTACAAATCCCACACAGGATCAAACTGGAGCAATTAGACTTCACCACCTGCAGCACCATTTTACAGCCCACTTACAGAATTGATTAAGTATTGAAAAGATATTTCAGCTTATTGGGGATCCAAAGCTTAAGGGTGTGAATGTGAACAGTTGTGCATCACCCCAAGAAGAGATTGTGGAGAAATGTCATTAGCCAATAAACAGTGGGAATGAGGAGCCTGTAGAATGGTTAAGGCAAATAGTAAGGATCTGTTTAAAGGGAGAGAGGAACAGAAGGATATGATCATTGCCCTAACTGAAAGGCTGAACATGATGACAATTTGCAGTGGGCAGAGGATGGAGATGGCCATGTTATTCCTTTGAAGCCTGAAAGAACATGCCACAAGGCTCCGAGACAACTTCTATCCTGCTGTTCTAAAACTAGTAAGTGGTCGCCTAGTATGATAAGATGGACTCTTGACTTCATAATTTAATTTGCAATTTATTGTCTGTCTGCACCACACTTTATTCAGTATTCTGTTATTATTTTCCCTTGTACTACTTCAATGAACTGATATGATCTGTATGGATGGTATACAAGACAGGCTTTTCAATGTATCTCGGTAAATATGTCAAAAGTAAACCAAGTTACCAATTTGTATGACCACAGTACTTTGCATATCTAGATCGATTTTCTGCACGTAATCATTATGTACCTATCTACACACTTTTTTTTTCTGGAGAATTTATCCTGCTTTTGCTGGGAGATGTTCCTGCTTTTCTTTTCTTCTGCTGGTTGAATCAGGAAACTATATCAACAAATTAACTTTGCCAAAGAACAGATTGCTGTGAGTCGCAGCCTCCACCCCAGCTCAAATCCATTTGTTGGCACAGTGTTGACTATGAATAATGTGACTGATGAAAATGGTTAGGAGAAGGTTTGTGTGGAACATAAGCATGAAATATTCTGCTTGGGCTGAATGACCCACTTAATGGTTTAAGTTCTTCACAGCATTTGCTGTTTCTTTAGAGTAGGGGAAGCTGTGCCTTCCTCATCTACTTCCTCTGGCAGCTCATTTCATATACAGATCACTTTCTGGGTAAGAACAGTTGTCCCTTATGCCTATTAGCTCCCTTTCTCCCAACACCTATGTCCTTAATCTATTGTTTCTGCAACCCTGGGAAGAAGACTCTATGCATTCACCCAATCTATTCTCCTAAAGATTTTAAACACTTCTATCGTATCATTCGTTCTTCTTTGTTTCAGTAAATAAAGACCCAGCCTGCTCAACTTCAGTCCATAACTGAAGTCATCTGAGTCCTGGCAACAAACCCTGTTGTACTCATCTGGCTTAATGGTGCTCAAAACCGTGGGCAATGTTCCAAATGTGGCCTCCCTACTGTCTTGTGCAATTGCAACATTCCAACTTCTGTACTCAGTGCCCTGACTGATGAACGTCAGTATGCCAAAGCCTTCTTCACAACTCTGTCTTACCCATGATGCCACTTCCAGGGAGCCATTTTCTTACACAGTCAGGACACTCCAGTCTTAAAGTTGTGGAGCAGAAGAAAAATCAAGACAAAAACAGTTTAAGAAATAAAAGTAAGAGTAAGCTATTTGTCCCTCATGTCTGCTTCTACATGAAATAAAATCACTGTGGATCTGTTACCTCAGTACCATTACTTCACACAGGGAATTGGTCTCCACACCAACTATGGGCAGGTAGCTCCAAACATTTATCACCTTCTACATGAAGAAATCTCAACTCACCTCCATCCTAAATGACCAGCCAATTATTCTGAGACATTACAATTAGTTTTTATCACAGTCTCCTAGGGATGCATCTACCCTTTCAGAATTCTGGAAATTGTACTGCGATTCCTTATATTAGACCATAAGATATAGGAGCAGAATTGGGTCTTTTGGCCCATGGAGTCTGCTCTGCCATTTCATCATGGCTGATCTATTTTTCTCTCAGCCCCAATCTCGTCTTCTCCCCATATCCCTTCATGCCCTGACTAATCAAGAATCAATCAACCTTTGGCTTAAGTATACATAAAGACTTGATCTCCATAGCCGCCTGTGGCAACAAATTCCACAGGTTCTCCACTCTCAGGCAAAAGAAGTTACTCCTCATCTCCATTTTAAATGGACATCCCTCTATTCTGAGGCTGTGTCCTCTGGTTTTAGACTCCCCCAGCACAGGAAATAGCCTCTCTTCATCAACTCTATCGAAGCCTTTCAACATTCGTTGGGTTTCAATGAGCTCTTCCTTTATTCTTCTGAATCTCAGCGAGTACAAGCCCAAATGCTCCTCATATGATAAACCCTTCAATCCTAGAATCATTTTCGTAAACCTCCTTTGAATCCTCTCCAATGTCAGCACATCCTTAGATAAGGGGCTCAAAACTGCTCACAATACTCCAAGTGAGGCCTCACCGATGTCTTATAAAGCCTCAACATTACATCCTTTTAAATTCTGCTCCTCCCGAAATAAATGCTCCCATTGCATTTGCCATCCTCACCAGCAAATGAACCTGCAAATTAACCTTTAGGGATTCCTGCAGAAGGACTCCCAAGTACCTTTGCACCTCAGATTTTTGAATTTTCTCTCCAATTAGAAAATATTCTGCATTCTCCATTTTTTTCGCTTGTTCATTTATTAACACTGGGCTTTTCCTCACCCCAGAGATTACTTGTCTGAGGGTGGGTGTTAGAGGAAGGAAGTGTCTGGACCCAGTGCTCCACCCACGTTCTGTGGGGCAGCTTTGTTGGTCCAGCTGGTCTTCTCCTGCCCCGATGTATGTGTGATCCAGTCAAGTTCCTGGCCGCACTTTCTGTATTAAGGCAGTTTCTCACATCCCAGGGGTTGTTAAATGGTTATGTTCCACATTCTGTAAAGCATTTATTTCATATTGTGCGCAATGGAAAGATTTCAAACTTACTTTTTCCCTCTGGTGTTTATAGGGTTCTGTATGCTTCACCGCCCTTTAATAATTCTGCTTTCAAACTAACCCTTTTCATTCAATCTAGTAGTGTTTCAGTAATCTCCCTATCATTAGCTGGTGTACTGGCAGTGCAGTGGTTTTGGGTCGCAGTGCAGTGGTTTGGGGTCTCAGTGCTAAAACTTAAATTCAACTCCCACCTGGACAGCTATGGAAATTAAATTCATAGTCTCATAGAATCATGGAGCATGGAAACAGGCCTTTCGGCCCAAACAATGCATCCTCACTTAGATGCCCATTTAAGATAGTCCCAGTTGCCCAGGTTGCAGGTCAGTGGGAAGTAGCCTTGCAGAGTAAAATGGCTCATTGTAGTCAGCTCACTGGACTCTTGCTCATTGAGTTTCCATGGTGCTTGGCTGATTGGGTAGAAGTCTCGCAGCATTCTGTGCTTCAGTGGACAGAAACCTTGCAAGAAACCAGTGACTCATTTGTAGCCGGCTCACAAATAGTGCATAGCTAGTGCAGAGTGACGTTGTAGGAATAGTAGCTTGACCGCTATGACCTTGCAGTGGACAGAGACCTTGCAGGGAGCTGGTTAGTAACTTTGCCCCTGCAATGAGAGGCTGTGTACAGTACTTGATTCACTCCAGGGAGTTGAGTGATGCTAGTTGATACTCGGTGTAGTACTGAGAGAATGCCACCCTTTCAGAGTTGTTGTCTTTCAAGATTTTGCAGCATTGGCAGCTGAAAAATGAGGGACTGGTTTGCAATTGGAGATATGCTGAAACTGGACGTGTGCAATACTCCATATGGTGTCGGACTGTGGACTGTAACAAAGTTAGAGGGGTAGAGAGATCAGAGAGCAGGTTAACGTGATGCCAAGTAGAAGAGAGGCACAAGAAACTGCAGATGCAGGAATCCGGGGCAGCACAAAAGGCACGGAGGAAACTTAGCAACAAGTCCAGGTGAGGGCCTCAAACTGAAACCTTGACTGCCCTTTTCCCTCCATAGATGCTGTCTGACCTCCTGAGTTTCTTCAGTGCTTTTTCTGCTGACATCAGTTAGAATGTGGGCACGTGAATTAGCAAGCATGATGGAGGAAAGCAGGTCAATATGTAGGTGTTAGAACACTGACAACATGATTTTGAATGAGTTTCATTAAAACTGTAATGGAATCTTTGAGTGCTTATGATGCTTTGACTCTCTCAATTTATGATGTGCTTCAAAGCCTGGATACAAATAGTTTTGCAATTCCCTAATCCTTTGCTCAATAAATGAAAAATTCTTCCCAGGGTTGGCTTTTCCCGCTTCTCCCTTGGTCCCTCAGGGTCGCTCTTTACACCTAATCTAACAATTTGCCAGAATGGAGTAAATTTCTTGCTTGTCTGAAATCAAAGGCATCCTGACGGAATGTTTGGCAAGCAGCTGTATCGCATTAACTGGACAGCTATGTGGACTGAGTTTTCTCTCCGCGCAGCGGAGTAACTGGTCACAGGTGCAGGATTAACCCTACGAGCGGCTCAATGTTTTGTCAACAGCATCTAAAGAAACCTTGTGCTGGTTCACAGGCTGCCATTTGAGAACCGATCGCCTGTACAGATGGATCGCCTGACAAGTGGCAAATGAGATGAACATGTGTAGGCTTAAATATCCCAACACACCCCTGCCAAGTGAGTGATTTTTTTTAAATGTAGGGAGGCACTGCCACCTAATAAGTGCATCATATATGTTGATCGTTGCAGGAAGTCAACACTGTTGAATGTATTTTGGCTTAAAGTAGCAAACTGGGGCAGATTGTTCATCTACTTGACATGATGTATCGCAAAAGAGTGGGGGTTTGTTTTTGTCACTAGCTGCCAATAGTAACCAGAGTTAGTGAGCAAAACTGAGGCAAGCTGTGAGCCACAAAACTTTATCAACAACATAAAGCAATTAATTCGCCCACACGATCTGTATTCAGCAACACCAGTTCCAGGTAACCTGAAGCTTTTCATTAACCAACCTCACTGAAAGTGGATAAAATCAGTTTTTTATTTGCTTTTTCAAGTCACAAAACACATCTCTCTGCATCGTGCCTTTTCTTTCACTGCATCTATTGGGTGACTCTAAGGGTTTGATAAGGGAGGCAGAGGGAGAATGTTTATGGAGGTTCCACAACAAGAAGCCCCCAATGTTAGAATACTTACTATTCAGAAATTCAGCAGCAAATTCAGCAGTAACCTTTTTATCCAGAAAGGACTTCTTGCATGAGCTTCACTAGATATAGGAGAAGGCCTGAATCTTGTTCTATCATTCGGTGTGATCAGGGCTGATCTGATCTTGGCCTCAGCTCCAAATTCTACCATATTTCCCAAGACCGTGGGCTCCCTGTAGACCAAAACCTGTCTATTTCAGCTTTATATCCATACAATGTCTCTGACATCCTCAGGCTTTTCAGAGTTGAGAATTCTTAAGCAAAAATAAGGAGTTCTGGAAGCACTCAGCAAAGAGTCATAAAATCATACAACGTGAAAACAGTCCCAAATGGTCCATGCCTACTGCGTTGCCCAGTCAGCTAGTCCCACTTGCCAGCATCTGACCCATAGCTCTTTAAATATTTCCTATCCATGTCCTTATCTAAATGGTTCATAAATGTTGCTGATATTCTGCCTCAACTACTGCACCGGGCACTCGTTCTAAATGCTCAGTACCCTTTGTGTGAAGAGGCTGCCTCTGGTGTTCCTTTCAAGTCTCTCACTTCTGATCTTAAACATATGCCCTCCCCTTTAGCTTAGAAAAAGACTATGTGCTTTCACCCCGCCTATGCTCCAGATCAGGTAGCATCTGTGGAGAGAGCAATGTGATTATCGGTTCAAAAATCCTTTGTCAGATCTCCTGAGTGTTTCTGTCATTTTCAGCATGCTGCCTAGATGACTGGATATTAGCCATAAACTATGGGAAAACTTAGAAGTGTCAGTGGAAGATTGTAGACAGAATGCAGAGCTGGGCTGAGAAGTAGCAGATAAAAGTTCACTTTGGAAAACTGAGAAGTTTTACACTTTGGAAGGTTGAATTTGATGGCAGAGTACTGGGTTAATGGCAGGATTCTTCGCAGTGTGGAGGAAGAGGGATCCTTAGGTCAAAATCCATAGATATCTCAAAGGTGCTGCAAAAGTTGGAAAATTAATTAAAAAGGCGTGTTAGCCTTCCTTACTTGAGGGACAGAGTTCAAGAGCTGTGATGTAATGTTGCAGCTCCAAACTCAAGGTGTAACTATAGGCATTGACATGGGCCCCAGCTATGACTGCCATTTCATTAGCTACGTAATAATGCCCCGCAAATCTTCCTGTGCAACACTAATGACTGGATAGCTGGTGCTTTATGCACCCAAGCTGAGCTCAGCAATTTCATCCACTTTGTCTCCAAAGTTTCCCTGCTCTTAATCCATTTGGCCCATTTATGACTCCCCTCTCCCCTTTCTTGATCTCCCTGTCTCCATCACTGGAGACAAACCGTCTACCAATATCATTTATAAACCCATAGATTACCACAGAAATCTTGACCATATCTCTTGCCACTGTCTCTCATAAGCATGCCATTCCCTTTTCTCATTTCCTTCATCTCCACTGCGTTGGTTCCCAAGATGAGGCTTTCCTTTCCAGGAGATGTCCTCCTTCTTTAAAGAATGGGTTTTACCTTCCTCCACCATGGTGGATCCACATGGTGATCCATGGATGTGGATGCTGCTCTCACCCAGATGTCCCAGACATTCATACTCAACCGTCTTTCTGCTGCTTTAACAGCCATAGAATTCCCCTTCTCCTCACCTTCAACTCCCTGAGCCTTTGCATCCAACACATCATTCTCTACAACTTCCTCCATCTTCAAATCTTCAATGGCACCTTACCACCAAACACATCTTTACACCCCCCCCACCCCCTGTCTTCACTTTCCACAGAGATCACTCCCTCCGGGATTCCCTTGTCCACCTGTCCCTCCCACTAATCTTCCTCCTGGCACTTAGCCCTGCAAGTGGCCTTAGTGCTACACCTACCATTTCAGCTGTTCCCTCACCTCCATGTAGGGCTCCAAACAGTCTGTCCAGGTGAGGCAACACTTCATCTGCAAATCTGTTGTAGTCATCTACTGTATCAGGTGCTCCCATTGTGGCCTCCTCTACACTGGTCTGACCTGACATAGATAGAAGCCCCTTCACTCCATCCACAAAAGCGCAATTTCCAGGTGACCAATCATTTCAACTTCTACCCCCACTCCCATTCCGACTTGTTGGTCCATAATCTCCTCTTCTGTCATGGTGAAGCCACTTCCATGTTGGAGGAGCAACACCTCATATTCTGTCTAGGTAGCCTCCAACCTGATGACATGAGCATTGACTTCTCCACTTTCCGGTAATTTTTCCCCTTCAATTCCCTCTTCTTCATTTCCCTTCTCTAGCTTCTTATCTCTTCTCCTCACCTGCCTACCACTTTTCCCTGGTGCCCTGCCTCCTTCCCTTCCTCCACTCTTCTCTCCTATCAGCTTCCTTCTTTTTGAGCACTTTACCTTTTCTACTTATCTCTTCCCAGCTTCTTACTTCATCCCGATCCCCAGTCACCTGGCTTCACCTATCATCTTCTAGCTTATCTTCCTTTCCCTTCCTCCCAAATTCCTTCTCTGGCCTCTTCCTCCTTCCTTTCCTGTCCAAACTGTTGACAGTTTGCTTTCATTGATGCTGCCAGACCTGCTGAATTCCTCCAGCATTTTGTGTGTGTTGTTCTAAATTTCCAGAATCTGTAGATTCTCTTGAGTTTATGATCTGCAGCTCTATAAAACTCTGGTTAGAGTCCAGGGCAGGAGTTCCCAACCTGGAACTCCACAGACCCCTCTGTTAATGGTGGGGGTCCATGGCATATAAAGGGTTGGGAACCTCTGGGACAGACCACAATTGATATATTGTGATCAGTTCTGGATGTGGAAGCTTTAGAGAGGGTGCAGAGATTCACCGGGATGCTGTCTAGACTACAGAGCGTGCCTTATGAGGAAAGGCTGAGTACGCTAGGGCTTTACTCTTTGGAGTGAGGGAGGATGAGAAGCAACTTGATAGAGATGTATAAGATGATAAGAGACGTAGATAGAGTAGAAATCTTTTCCCAAGGTGGCAATGGCTAATATGGAAGGACGTACTTTGAAGGAAACTATAGGGATAGACGTAGTTTATTTTTTTTACACTGAGTGTGGTACGTGAATGAAACACAGTGCCAGGGCTATTGGTAGCAGCAGATACATTAGGGGCATTTAAGAGTCTCCTGGCATATGGATAATAGGAAAATGGAGGATATATGGGAGAGAAGGGATAGATTGATATTGGAGTAGGTTAAAAAGTTAGTGCGACATTATTTGCTGGAAGGCCTGTACTGTTCTGTGTTCTATATTCTAACTTAAACATTGTTTTCGCTGGAGTGTTGGAGATTGAACGGGTCCTGACAGAAATGTATAAAATAATGAGAGACATAGATAGGGTAGGCAGTCAAGAGTCTTTTTCCCAGGGTAAAAATGTTGAATACTAGAGAGAATAGCATTCAGGTGAGAGGGTGAAAGTTTAAAGCAGATGTGTGAAGCACACTTTTTGCAGAGAGTAGTGGGTGCCTGGAATGTGCTGCCAGGTGTGGTAGGGATGCCGATAAAATAGTGTTATTCCAGAGGCTTCCAGTAGGCACATCGATAAACAGAGAATGGAAGGATGGGAATCATATGCAAATGAAAGTCATTACTTTAATTTGTCATCATGTGCAGCACTGACATCATGGGCTGAAAGGTGCTATACTTCTCTATTTTCAAATTTCCAGCAAATAAATGTATTTTTCAAAATTTCATTTTATCGTATTCTAAATATTTGCGATCTTCTGTAGGATGAGATTCCTTATTAGCATCAGAATCTGAATATTCAATTACCACCAAATTACATGATGTGAAATTTACTATTTTGCTGCAACAGTTCAGTGCAAAGACATAAGAAGTATAAAATTACATAGTAAACAAATAATGCAAAAAATGGGATAATGAGGTCACATTCATGGTTTCATAATTTCATGGAAATCTGATGGCAGAGAGGAAGAAGCTCTTTGTGGATCATTGCTTATGCCTGTACCTCCTCCCCCGCGGTACTATCAAGAAAAAGGCATGTCCCAAATGGTGAGGGTCCTTAGTATTAGATGACACCTTCATGGGTCAACTCCCATGGGAAATCTCCTTGATAGTGGGAACAGTTGTGGCCTCTATATCACCTCATGATCCTGTGCATTGCAAGGTTTATACAAGGCTGTGGTGTAATTAGTCAGAATGCTCTCTACTGTACATCTATAAAGGTTCATAAGAGTCTTTGTTGACATATCAAATCTCCTCAAGCTCCTATTGAGATACAGCTGATATCTTGCCATCTTGTGATTGTATCAATGTCGATTCTCATGTTAAATAGTGTCTTCTTTATTCTATAATGATAGGCTTGTACTTCTAGAAGGGAAGCACTCTCTCAGTATCCACACTGTCCAAGTCCAGTGAGTGGTTGACAGAAAGTGTACAGATGTACTTAATGACCAGAATAGCAGATAAGTTTGAGAAAGATGGTGAATTGGTTGGGTGAGATAAAGAGGGTGGAAGAGGTAAAACGATGCATAAATATCAGAATGGACATATTGAGTTCAGTGTCTGTTTCTGGGCTATACGTTCTGTTTTGTTACACATTTATCAGCAACAATAGATGCCATTTATGTCTCCATGTGTAAGATGACTTTATTTAGTATTTTCCCCTGAGTGAAATGTGTTTTTATCAGCAGACATCAGAACCCGGCGTAACACTGATTCTGAGGCAGTATCACACCCACGGTATAGGTTTAGCACAAGATTCAGAATGAGACCCCTCCCTCTTAATGAGACTGGAACCTGGGAATGTTTAAATTGAAAAGTGGGCACTGTGCTGATGATCCCTCATTCACTGAAATTCCTCCTCATCTCTGTTCTAAATGGATGTCCTTTTATTCTAGGCTGTGCCCTCGAGTCCTCAACTCTCCCACTGTTTAAACCATCCTCTCAATGTCCACTATCAGTATTTTAATATTCTTTCAATATTCTCTTTTATAAATTTACTAAAATTATATTTTCAAAGTACATTTAATATTTGGCAGGTTACAATGAGATAACTCCTCATTCTTCTAATGTCCAGAGAGTACAGGCCTAGAGCCATAAAATGCTCCTTGTACTTTAACCTTTTCATTCCCTGGATCAAACCTCCTCTGAACCCTCTCCAATGCCAGTACATCCTTTCTTAGATATGGGGTCCAAAACTGCTCACAGTACACCAAGTATGGTTTGACCGCTGTCCTAACACATTCATATTAACGTGGCATGGTAATAAGTTTGAAGCTGCCAATCAAGGAACTAACTGAAGAAATCAATGTTCAGCAGAAGCGAACCACAGAAGGGAAGAGGGGATAAGGGGCAATCAGTAGTGATAGCAAGTTCAGTGGACTGGAGAATAGATAGGAAGTTCTGCGACTAAGAACGAGTTTCATGGATGGTATATTACCTTCCAGGTGCCAGGGTTAGTGATATCTTGAATAGAGACCAGAGCGTTCTTTTGTCAGAATCAGAATCAGGTTTAATATCGCTGGCATATGTTGTGACATTTGTTGTTTTTCAGCAGCAGTACATTGCAATACATATTAAAAATAAATTATAAATTACAATGAGAAGTGTGTGTGTATATATAATGTGTGTGATATATATACTATATATATAAAAAATTAAATGAGTAATGCCCAAAGAGAGGAACAAAAATACTGAGGTACTGAAGTAATGTTCGTGGGTTTATTGTCCATTTAGAAATCTGATGGTAGGGGGGAAGAAGCTGTTCCTGAAACATTGAGTGAGTGGTTTCAGGCTCCTGTACCTCTTCTTTGATGGTAGCAATGAGAAGAGGGCATGTCCTGGGTGATGGGGGTCCTTAATAATGGAAGCCACCTTTTTGAGGCTTTGCCTTTTGAAGGTGTCCCCGATGCTGGGGAGGCTGCTGCCCATTTTGGAGCCGGCTGAGTTTGCAACTTCGTGCAGCTGTTTTTGATTCTGTGCAGTGGCCCCTTTATATCAGATGTTGACACAACCAGTTGGAATACTCTCCATGGTACATCTGTAAAAATTTGCAAGCGTCGTTAATGGCATACCAAGTCTCCTCAAACTCCTATTGAAATATAGCTGCTGTCACGCCTTCTTTATAATTGCATAAATAGGTTGGACTAAGGATAGATTTCCAGAGATGAGGTAAGTGGGAGAGCGAGCAGCTAGAGGGGGCATGGTCCACATCTGTAATATAGGCAGGAAGGATGATGAGGTCTTGCAAAGTGAATTCAGGGAGCAAGGTGCTAAGTTATAGAACCCTCCAGAGTTGTGATCTCTGGATTGCTACTCATGCCATGTGCTAGTGAGACTAGAAATGAAAAGATAATACAGTTTAGCACATGGGTAAAGGGTTGGTGCAGGAGGGAGGGCTTCAGAGTTTTGGATCATTGGGCTCTCCTCCAGGGAAGGTGGGACCAGTACAGATGGCACAGTTTTCACCTGGACAGGAAGGGGACTAATATTCTTGTGGACAAGTTTGCATGTGAGTAGGGCTACTTGTTCTATGGGGGCTAGAAGTGAGATAGTAGTGCAATTCTCTGGATTAGTGGTTGAAATATATGGGGTCAATTTATTCACCTTTATCCTCATCCTCAGGGAAGAATCAAATGGGATGGTTGATAAGTGTTGTGACGAAGTGCCTGTGGCCAATCTCAATCTTGTGAATTATCATTTCAATAAAAATATTTGATTGGAAGGGTAACTGAGGAAAAACAAATTGATTTGGGAACTGGAGTGATTAATTTGGGAACAGCTTTTTCCTCCTCTGCCATCAGACTCTTTAGGAACACCACCTTGATATTCTTTTTGTACATTATTTATATATTTTATAATTTATAGTAAATTTTATGTATTTGCACTGTAATACTGCTGCAGATTTCTTGTCATATAAGTCAGCTATAATGAACAAGATTCTGCCCGAGTCTGAAGAACTGCTTGCTTTCATAGAATATTTGGATTCAATCACTTGTTTCCTTGTTATAGCATGTTTATGACTGTAAGGTCCAAGGAAGGGGAGAGAAAACAGGAAATTGTAGACCAACCAGTTGTCTGACATCAAAGCCAAAATCAAGTTTCTTGTCATATGCACAAGCATACATATTTACAGGAGTAACAGAAAACTTACCTACAGCAGCATCATAGCCAGATGGCATCACATAAGCAGGATTCACAAGAAAAACATAAACATATATTAAATGTAGTTTTTTTTACAAGTAAGAGCACGATTAGCGAAAAAAGACTCAGTCTATTTCAGTGCAAGGTGATCATAATGTTGCCAAACTGTACTGATAAGGGTTTTCCCAGTTGATTCAAGAACTGAATGATTGAAGAAAAGGACGTCTGTGAACCTTCAGCCATCTGTAGCTCCTGCCTGATGGTAGCTACCAAAAGATAGCATAGCTCAGCTGGTGGGGATCATTAGAATATTGAACAGTTCAACATGGGAACAGGACTTCGGTTCGCGATGTTATGTTGAGCTATTAAATGAAGAATCAGTTGCCCAATTAAATTAATGCCTCTTGCCTAGACAATGATCTTCATGCAGGATTCCCTGAAGGTTACCTTGCAGGTTGAGATTGTGAGATGGTAAGGAAGGCAAATGCAATCTTAGCATTCATTTTTAAGAGAACAAGAATATAAAAGTGAGGAAGTAGAGCTGAGGATTTATAAGGCATTGGTCAGTCCACACTTCAAGTATTGTGTGCAGTTTTAGGCCCCTTATCTAAGAAAGTATGTGTTGCCATTGGAGAAGATTCATAGGAGTTATGCAAGATTATTTCTGGGAAAAAAAGGGTTCACTTTGAGGAACATTTGATGGCCCTAGGCCTGTACTCACTGGGAGTTCAGAGAATGAGGAGTATCTAACTGAAGCCTGTTGAATATTGAAAGGCCTAGACAGAGTGGATGTGGACAGGATGTTTCTGACAGTTATGGAGTTGAGGACCAGAGGGCACATCATCAGAATAGAAGGACATCCATTTACACCAGAGATGAGGAGGAATTTCTTTAGCCAGAGGGTGGTGAATCCATGGAATTCATTCACATGTTCAGTGTGGAAGCCAAGTCATCGGGTGTATTTAAATTGCAGCTTGATGGATTCTTGATTAGTAAGGGTGTCAAAGGTTTTAGGGAGAAGGCAGGAGAATGGAGTTCAGAGGGATAATAAATCAGCTATGATGGAATGTTGGAGCAGCCTCAATGGGTTGATTGGCCTAACTCTGCTCCTATATCTTGTGGTCTTATTTCCTGCACGTTCATGTGCGTATTAAAGAGCCTCTTAAACATATCTAGCATATTTGCCTCCACCACCATCCCTGGCAGTGCATTCCAGATACCCACCATGCACTTTATAAAAACTTGCTCTACACATCTTCTTTGAATTTACCCTCTCTTGGCTTAAATGTCTTCTAGTGTTAGGCATTTCAGCCTTGGGAAAAAGATGCTTGTTATCTACTATATCGATGCCTATCATTATTTTATAAAGCTCTATCAGATCTCGCATCGGTCTACGTCACCCTAGAGGAAAAAACCAGTTTGTCTAACATTTCCTCATAGCTTGTGCCTTGTAATCCAGGCAACATCTTTGTAAACCTCTTCTGCACCCTCTCTAAAACCTCGAAGTCCTTTCTATAGTGGGGTGACCAGAGCTGAACACAATAGGTGTAGGTGCAGTTTCACTGGAGTTTTATAAAACTGCCACACTACTTCCACACTTTTGAACTCAATAATAAAGGCAAGTATGCCATGTGCTTTCTTTAACACCCTGTCAAGTTGTCTAGCCACTTTCAGGGAGCTATGGACTTGGACTCCTAGATCCCATTGCACATCAGCACTATTAAAGATTTTTTCTTTAATGTGTAATAACCTTTTACATGTGAGCTCCCAAAGTGAACCTCTTCACATTTGGCCTGTTTAAACTCCATCTGCCATTTCTCTGTAATTGATCTGTATCCTGCTGTAGCCATTGCCAGGTTTCATATCACCAAACTTGATTTTGTCTGCAAACTTACCAACCTACCCATCTAGGTTTCCATCCACGGACATCAGAAGTAAGAGCATGGATCCTGGCCAAGACACCAATGGACACATAATTCCAGCCGACACCATTGGTCACTCCCTTGTGTCTTCTCTGGGCAATCCAGTTGTCAATCCAAATACCTAATTCACTGTAGAATTAGCCCATGCATCATAACTTTCTGAATGAGCTTCCTAGGAGGGAGTATAAAATACATGGTTCCCTGATAGTGGTGTTCCTGATTTAGAGGGCATTGAAGAAAGCTTTTGTCACAATGGTTTTTGTCAGTCAGGGCACTGAGTGTCAAAGTTGGATGCTATATTACAGTTGTACAAGACATTGGTGAGGCTACATATGGAATATTGTGTTCAGTGTTCATCTCTCTGCTACAAAAAAGATGCTGTTAAGCTGGAAATAGTGCAGAAAAGATTAATGAGTATATCACGAGAACTTGAGGCACTGAATTATGGAGAAAGATTGTGCAAGTTGTGAGCATTCTTTGGAGCATAGATGTTCAGTGGAACATAAACACTGACATAGACTGGTTGAAATAAAGAGTCAGCTCCTCTGCCAAATATCCCTTTGCAATAAATGTCAAATTACTCCAGTGAGGGAACAGGTCAGAGCTTGATTCATCTTGATAAGCCATGGACTGAGAGGTTGTTGGGAGTAGGTGTGAATGCAGATTTGAAAATGCAATCAGCTATGAGCTTATTGAATAGCAGAGCAAGCTCGAGGGGCTGACTGGCCTCCTGGTCTTAATTGCTGTGTTTGTTCCCTGGGTAAGGCATATATTTGCAGCCCATAGTTCGTGACTAAACCGAGCTCTGGCTATGTAATCGATAAACCAAGTAGAATCTGTGGTGTGCAGAGCACTCTCGCCTTAAATGACCTTCACCTTCAAATTCTTTCCTGCTCTTTCAAAGACCTGAGGGAAGTCCCAGAGGAGGTGATGGAATGTTCCCCTGCTCCCCACACATTGCCAGCAGATGCAGTTCCTGTGTTTGCCACTGACTGCAATGACACCAGGGCTGATTTAAAGTGCTGAGCTGTCTATAATTTGAGGTGAGAGTTTCCTCCTCGGCCCAGGCCCAGTTGCTTGCATATGTTTCTCGACTATTAGTGCATGGTGGTTTTCTTTTTGGTTCGTGATTTTATCAAAAGGATTGGTTTCTGATAATTGTACAGTTCCTTATGTATGAAGACAGCACCTTGAGTGATTTAGGAGCACAGTTCATCAAAGGTGTGGACCCCAGATGTGGCAGATTGTTTCCCCATTGTAATGATCATGGGTATTCTATTTCCAACAACGCTGATGATAGATTGGGTTTAGAGAGCCTTTTAATCTGAGAGGGAATGAACATAAACCTACGTGTCAATTTTAAAAGCATGTAGGAACTCACAAAATACTGGAGAAGCTCAACGGGTCAAGCAGCATCTTTGTTGAACAGTTGACATTTTGTGTTGAGACCCTACATCAAAAAAAGTAAAAAAAATTATGTCTTGGGCTGATCACGTCTGCTCTCTTTTCCACTGTTGGTTGGGGAGTGGTAGCAGAGAACATTCTTGGGGTCTTGCTAGAGCTGTTCGCTCGGGCTAAGGTCAGGACTCTGACTGGGCCACTCAAGGACTTCATTTAAATGTTCTTATTTTGAAGCCGCTCCATGTTCTTATTTTCAAAATGTTCTTATTTTGAAGCTCTGGCAGTGTGTTTTGAGTTGTTGTCCTGCTGAAAGATGAATTTCCTCCCCAATTTAAGCTTTCTGGAAGGGGCTAGCAGGTTTTTATCCAGGACCTCACTGTATTTAGCAACATTCATCTTCCCATCAATCCTGACCAGATTTCCAGCCCCTCCTGCTGAAAAGCATCACCACAGCATGATGCTACCTCCACCATACTTTGCAGTAGTGATAGTGTTACCTGGGTGATGCACAGTATTAGATTTACACCACATGTTCTGCTTTGTGTTGAGGCCAAAGAGTTCCACTTTGGTCTCATCCGATTAACAAGTAAAAATACCTAGTGAGATTGATAAAAATCTCTGGTTGTAATACTCAATTATGTGAACAAAGGGTTGGGAGTTGAATACTTCTTCAAGGTACTTATATACCAACGTATATACTGTACTGCTGCTGCAAAACACCAAATTTCATGACATATGTCAATGATAGTAAATCTGATTCTGATCCTGGACATTCTGAAAGTATTACTAAAGATAAAAGCACTTATTGCCCATCTACAGTTGCCTTCAAGCTGAGGAGTCACTTGAGTCAAAGAATGGATGAGTCTGGATTGCATATAGACAGGGTAGATAATGTCAGATTCCCTTCTCTGAAGGACATTAATGAACCAGATGGGTTCGAAAGATAATTCAAAAGTTCCAGTCACCATTAACATTTTTTTTTAAATTCTGGATTTAGTTAATAAGTAGAAACCCCTCAGCCACCACATTGGGATTTGAGCTTGTGTTTCAGATCAGCCACTTGAAACCCTGGTTGCTAACTCAACAGCCACTACTTTACTGGATCTCCTTAAGCAGCCAGCACATAGAACGAATGGCCTCCTGTGTTGTGTAATTCAATAATCAAACCCACAAGAGAGCAGAGGGAAGTTACACAGGCTATATTTTTTTAACATAAGCCAGAACAGTCTGTAGTGTAGCAATGCATGATGCAGCTCTTTAAATCCCAGTGCAAAGTCAGACAAACCAGGAATATTAATAACTGAAGTGGCAATTGTTCCTTCAGTTAATTTACAGCTGTGCAGATGGCAAACTCAGACCCAATAAAGAGATCTGAGAATAGAGCAAATGCAGTGAAGGACTGACTCTGATTTGTCCGTGACAATATGTTCCACTAACAGATTGTTCCAATCTCTGCTAAAGTTAATCCAGGATCTTCTGTTCTTGCAACAGTGAGATTAATGTTGCGTGTCATTATCTGTGCTTAAGGCCCACGGTGACCTCAGACTAGGGCAGTATAAACATTCCTTTATGCTACCCTGCCCTTAGCCTCATGGCAATCGTGTCCATCTTCAAATCAAGCAACACTGATGGGCTGGAGGTTCAGATTCAAGTTTACTGTCATGGAAAACATATCCAGGGTATCATAAACACAGAAGATTCTGCAGATCTTGAAATACAGAGCAGTGCACACAAATGCTGGGGGATCTCAGCAGGTCAGGCAGCATCTAGCGAGGGGAACGAATAGTCAGTGTTTCAGGCCAAGACTCTTCATCAGGACTGGAAAGGTAGGGGGAAGAAGTCAGAATAAGAAGGTGGAAGGAGGGGAAGGAGTACAAGCTGGCAGGTGATAGGTGACACAACATGAGGGGCAAATGGGTGAGTGGGGTGGGTGGATGAATTGAGAAGCTGGGAGATGATAGGTCGAAGAGGTAAAGGGCTGAAGAAAAAGGAATCTGAACGTGGAGGAGAGTGGACAATAGATTGAAGGAAAGCCGAGGGCGCCAAAGGGTGGTGATGAGCAGGTGAAAAGAAGGGGTGAGAGGGGATCTGAAATGAGGAATGGAAAATGGAGAGAAAATTTACCAGAAGTTAGAAGGGGCCCCTTTGCAGGACTAAGTGTCAAAAGGAGATCAATGGGGAGGGATGTGTGGAGAAGGAAATCACATAGAGAGCATTCCCTATGGAAAGTGGAGAATGTGGGGGTGGGGGTGGAGATTGTGTTTAGTGGTAGGATCCTGTTGAAGATATGTTGGATGTTGAGGGTTGTGAAGTGGTAAGTAAGGACAAGGGTACCCCTAACCCTGATAAGGCGGTGGGAAAGTGGGGTGAGGGAAGTTGTCTGGGAAATGAAAAAGATGTAGGTGCGGGCATTATCAATGGTAGAAGAAAGGAAACACTGTTCTTTGTTGCCTAGATGTTCCATAATGGAAAACCTCATCAAAAGAATAGATGTGGCAGAGATGGAGGTACTGAGAAAAGGGAATAGCATTTTTACATGTGACTGAGTGGGAAGAGGTGTAGATAAGAGGTATAGACAGGAAATAAATGCCATGAAAATAGCTTTTTTTTTCAGCAGTAACATGATATAAATTTGATAAATATAAATTATCTTAAATTAACAAGTTAATCATAATTTAAATGACAAAATAAACAAAAACAAACATTGCAACTTCGGTGCAAGATGAGGGAAACATATTCTGAGGTAGAATTAGGGATTTTCACATTCCTTCAAGAACCTGATGGCAGTGGTAAAGAACCTGTTGTTGAAACTTGAGGTGTGGGTTTTCAGGCTCCTGTGCCTGCTGCTTGAGGGCATCAATGGGGAGAGAGCATTACACAGATGGAAGGGGTCCTCATGATGGATATTGCCTTCCTGTGAGATTGCCTCTTTATAGATGTCCTCAGTGGTGGGGTGAGCTGCATCCATGATGGAAGTTGCTGAGTCTCCACTGTCTGTAGCCTCTTACATGCCTTCGCAATGGATTTTCCATACTGAGCCATGATATAATCAGTCAGAACTCTCTTTGTGCAAGAGATGGCAGAGAAAGTTAGTTTTTGCTCACTACAGCATCTACACTCTTTAAAAGGCTGGACTAAGTGTTATTTGCTGCCAAACAAACTTTCCAGCCCAAAAATTAGATACAGTTGGTAGATAGATACTTTATTAATCCAAAAAGAAACTACTGTGTCACAGTAGCAAATATTAGAGGAGAAGTAAGAATGGGATGTATGGATGGGCCAAGGACATAGGGTAACAGAGGAAATGAAACAGATTGACATTAGGAAGGAAACGGTGATGAGAAGTCTGATGGGACTGAAGGCTGATAAATCCCCAGGTCCAGATGGTCTGCACCCTAGGGTACTAAAGGAGGTGGCCCTGGAAATTGCAGATGCATTGGTAATCATTTTCCAATGTTCCTTAGATCCAGGATCAGTTCCTAAGGATTGGAGAATGGCTAATGTTATCCCACTTTTTAAGAAAGGAGGGAGGGAGAAAACAGAGAACTATCGACCTGTCAGCCTGACATTGGTGGTGGGGAAGATGCTAGAGTCCATTATTAAGGATGAAATAGTGGCATATCTAGATAACAGTGATAGGATTGGGCTGAGCCAGCATGGATTTACCAAGGGTAAATCATGCTTGACTAATCTGTTGGAGTTTTTCGAGGATGTAACCAGGAAGTTAGAAGGGGGAGATCCAGTGGACATAGTGTACCTCGATTTTCAGAAGGCATTTGATAAGGTCCCACATAGGAGATTGGTGGGTAAAATCAAAGCTCAGGGCATCGGGGGGAAGACATTGACATGGATCGAAAACTGGTTGGCAGATAGAAAGCAAAGGGTAGCGGTGAATGGGAGTTTCTCGGAATGGCAGGTGGTGACTAGTGGGGTGCCACAGGGCTTGGTATTGGGACCACAGCTGTTTACAGTTTACATCAACGATTTGGATGAAAGCATTGAAAATAACATCAGCAAATTTGCTGATGATGCTAAGCTGGGTGGCAGTGTGACGTGATGAGGATGTTAGGAGAATTCATGGTGACTTGGATAGGCTGGGTGAGTGGGCAGATACTTGGCAGATGAGGTTTAATGTGAATAAGTGTGAGGTTATCCACTTTGGGAGTAAGAACAGGAAGGCAGATTATTATCTGAACGGTGTAGAGTTAGGTAAGGGAGAAATACAGAGAGAATTAGGAGTCCTTGTTCATCAGTCACTGAAGGTGAATGAGCAAGTGCAGCAGGCAGTGAAGAAGGCTAATGGAATGTTGGCCTTTATTACAAAGGGAATTGAGTACAAGAGCAAGGAAATCCTCTTGCATTTGTACAGAGCCCTGGTGAGACCACACCTGGAGTATTGTGTACAGTTTTGGTCTCCAGGGTTAAGGAAGTACATCTTGGCTGTAGAGGAAGTGCAGCGTAGATTCACGAGGTTAATTCCTGGTATGTCCAGACTGTCTTATGCAGAGAGGTTAGAGAGACTGGGCTTGTACACGCTGGAATTAAGGAGATTGAGAGGGGATCTGATTGCAACACATGATTATTAAGGGATTGGACAAGATAGAGGCAGAAAATATGTTCCAGCTGCTGGGAGAGTCCAGTACCAGAGGGCATGGTTTGAGAATAAGGAGTAGGTCATTTAGGACAGAGTTAAGGAAGAACTTCTCCCAGAGAGTTGTGGGGGTCTGGAATGCACTGCCTCGGAAGGTAGTGGAGGCTAATTCTCTGGATGCTTTCAAGAAGGAGCTAGATAGGTATCTTATGGATAGGGGAATCAAGGGATATGGGGACAAGGCAGGAACCGGGTATTGATAGTAGTTGATTAGCCATGATCTCAAAATGGTGGTGCAGGCTCGAGGGACCGAATGGTCTACTTCTGCACCTATTGTCTATTGTCTAACAAATAAAAAGTAGATTATGTTAAATATTCTAACAGGAGGTCACTTCCCCGGCCATAGGTTGACTCACTAATGGCTGAGGGTAAAAATGGCTTCATATCACGCTCTTTGGAGCAGCGCAGTTGTTTTAGTCTATTTACTAAGGACTACTATTACTGCAATTACTCTGTTCAGCTAAGGTGGCAGCTGAGGGTGAGAAACATTGTCCAGAATTGCCAGGATTTTCCGTAAGGTTGTTTGTTCTAACACAGCTTCAAATGTGTCCAGTTTGGCTCATAATAGAGCCAGCCTTTCTAATCAGTTTATTGAATCTGTTGGCATCACCTGTGTTGATGCCATTGCCACAGCACACCACCACATAGAAGACTGTGCTGGTGATAACAGACTGGTAGAACATGTGTGGGAGAGGTCTACATACTCCAAAGGACCTCAGTCTCCTCAGGAAGTAGAGTTGACTTTGGCCCTTCTTGTACACAGCCTCTGTGTTGGTGTTCCATCTGCCATCCACGTGTGCCCCAAGTACTTGTAGATCCTCACCACATCCCCATCCTTGCCCTCAATAGTAAGAGAGAGCAGTGTCAACATAGTCTTCCTAAAGTCCATCACCATCTCTTTTGTCTTACTGATGTTGTGCTGCAGATGATTCAGCTTGCACTATTTGACAAGGTCCTCCACCAGGGCCCTGTATTCATTCTCCCATCCTCCCTCTATACACCCAACTATTGCTCAAACATCAGAGAATTTCTGCAGATGACATGATGCAATGTTGTATTTAAAGTCGGAGGAATACAGGGTAAACAGTAAGGAGCCAATACAGTCCCCGGTGGGGCCCCAGCGCTGCTTGTAGCCATGTCTGACACACAGCTCTGAAGCTACACAAACTGTGGTCTGCCAATCGGGTAGTCCAATATCTAGGATACAATGAAGTACCAACCTGCACTGAACAGAGTTTCTCCCTCAGCAATGAGGGCTGCATGATATTGAAGGCACTTGAGAAATCAAAAAAAAAAAGATCCTCACATTGCTTCCCTGCTTATCCAAATAGGAGTAGGGCCCTGTTCAGCAGGTAGATGACAGTATCGTCGACTCCAGTGTGCTCCTGCTAGGCAAATTGCAAGGGCTAAACTGACCAGGGGTCAGAGGTGAGCCAGGACCAGCCTCTCTGGGATCTTTTTGATATGTGAGATCAGGGCCACAGGGCCGTAGTCATTCAAGACTTTCAGTTGGCACTTCTTGGGTACTGGGACCACACATGATGTTTTCCACAGAGTTGAGACCCTTTCCAGGCTGCAACTCAGATTTAGGAAAAATGTAGGAATGTAATTTCTTTAAACTTTTCTGTCTCTCTCAATCTAACCTCACTCTAAATCTTCGATGGTAAAAGTGTGCCATGAATGATTTCAGTGGCTGAAAAGTGTGTCGAGACGGTGAAAGTCTTTGAGGTCTGTTGCCCAGCTCCAGATCCCAGGCAGTGCGTGAAACACCAAAAGATCAACAGCTTGCTTGAGATGTTCATTTTTGCAGTGACGGGGGGTGGGTTGTCCTCAAGGTCTTCGGTGCAAGTAAAATTGCAGTTGGCCATGGTCAGGTTAGATAAAGGCTGAGTATGAATTGGAACCTGATTGAGAGTTAGTCCAACCAATCGCTAAGTTTTCATGTGTGCCTAGCACTGACAAGTACAGATAAACTTCTGTGTAGAGCTGGTGTGAAATTCCTATAGTAGTGTAACAACCTCTAGCTGTCTTGCTTGATTTTCCAATGCCTTTGTGTAAATTGTTGTAGGATTTATAGAGAGAATGGACAGAAAGAGAAAGAGGTTTCAAAGAACTACTTAGAGAAATTGCATTTCTACATTTTTCAAAACTACCAACAAATAGCACAACTTCAAAACTTACACAGCACTGCGAGGGACATGTTTTGTTTTTGTTTTCTCTAGTGCGTTCAATACCACAAAGTCCTCATTTCTGGGGGAGAAGCTCCATTCAGAGCACGTTGGCACTTCCATTGTATCAGGAAGATGAAGACAGGGCCTTGATGGAGGACTTTGTCAAATGGTGCAAGCTGAATCATCTACAGCTCAAGTGTCCCCTACATTCTTAGGGGCACTGAACTGGACATTGATCAGATTATAAGACAAAGGAGGTGGTAAAGACTAAGTTCTCTTACTATTGATGATAAGGACGTGGATGTGGTGAAGACCAGTAAGTACCTGGGGCACACCTGGATGACAGACTTGAGTGGAGCCTGAACACAGAAGCCTTGCAGAAGAAAGGCCAGAGTCGCCTCTACTCCCTGAGGAGACTGAGGTCCTTTGGAGTGTGCAGGTCTCTCCTTCACATGTTCTACAGGTAGATTGATTGAACATCTCAAGATTGGAAACTGCTCTGCTCCAATCTTCTAAGTGGTGGTGTGCTGGGGAAATGACATCAACACAGGCGATGCCAACAGTCTTAATAAACTGATTAGAAAGGTTGGCTTTGTCAGGGGAGTCAAACTGGACACACCGGCGGCTCTGGTAGAACAAAGGACCGTACGGAAAATCCTTGCAATTCTGGACAATGTTTCTCACTCTCTACATGCCACCTTGGCTGAACAGAGGAGCACTTTTAGTAATAGACTAAGAAACTGCTCTGCTCCAAAGAGGTCATTTTTACCCTCAGTCATTAGGCTCTATAATGAATTATCCTATAGCCGGGAAGTGATGACATCTTCTTTTAGACTGTTTGAGGTAATTTATTTCTTACTGTTTCTTACTTCTCCTCTAATATTTGTATATCTGTGCACATGTAATGCTACTGTGACACTGTAATTTCTTTTGGGATCAAAAAGGTTTCTATCCATCTATCTTTTTAAACTCACTATTAACTATTAAAACATCACAACTTTAGATCTTTATTTCCTCTACTGGAAAGTCTGTGCACAGCAAGCTCCAATAAAAAAAAGGTCAGAGCAAATCAGTTTCTTTGTAACACTGACCTGGTCATTAAGAAGTGTTTTAGCCGCCTCCTTTGAAATAACAAACACAAGAGAATCTACAGATGCTGGAAATTCAGAATCCTACATACAAAATTCTGGAGGAACACAGCAGGTCAGGCAACATCAATGGAAAAGAATAAACAGTTGACATTTCGGGCCAAGACCCTTCACCATATATCTACAGCCTTCTGTAGCCTGTTCCAATTCTATACATTACAGCCCCTATACCAGTCAGAATGCTCTTCACCATACATCTACAGACATACAGTATATATTACTTGTATATACTGTACATACACACTTAGTCCCTGTGCTCTACTGCAAGGTAACATCATTTCTGCACCGAACCATTCATCACGACCAGCATCTTAGCAAAGGAGATGAAACAAACCTGCAGGCAGCACCACTTTACCACTCAGTGGGATACTACAACTCTTCTTATTAGGACATTTTCAGGGGACACTGGACCGAACATTGGTCAGAATATAAGACCATAAGCTCCATAAGATATAGGAGCAGAATTAGGGAATTTGGCCCATCAAGTTTGCTCCACCAATTCGCTATGGCGGATGCAATTTTCCTCTCAGCCCCAGTCTCCTGCCTTCTCTCTGTATCCCTTCATGCCCTGATCAATCACGAAACAACCAACCTCTGCCTTAAATATACATAAAGGTTTGGCCTCCACAGTTGCCTGTGGCAAAGAATTCTGCAGATTCACCACTCTCTGGCTAAAGAAATTCCTCTTCATCTCCATTCTAAAAGGACACCCCTCTATTCTGAGGTTGTGTCCTCTGGTCTTCAACTCTCCCACATCCACTCTATCAAGGCCTTTTGCCATTTGATGGGTTTCAATGAAGTCACCCTTCATTCTTCTGGATTCCAGTGAATACAGGCCCAGAGCCATCAAACACTCTTCATATGACAAGACATTCAATCCTGGAATCATTTTCATGAACCACCTTTGAACCTTCTTCAGTTTCAGCACAACCTTTCTAAGATAAGGGGTTCAAACCTGTTAACAATACTCCAGGTGAGGCCTCACCAGTGCCTTATAAAGTTTCAACATTGCATTCTTGCTTTTATATTCTAGTCCTCTTGAAATGAATGCTCACATTGCCTTTGCCTTCCTCACCACAGACTCAACCTGCAAATTAAGCTTTAGGGAATCCTGCGCAAGGATTCCCAAGTCATTTCACGCCTCAGTTTTTTGTATTTTCTCTCCATTTAGAAAAGAATCAACCCTTTCATTCCTTCAGATACTTCCCGATACTATATTCCATCTACCATTTCTTTGCCCATTCTCCTAATTTGACTAAGACCTTCTGTAGTCTCTTTACTTCCTCAAAACTACCTGCCCCGCCAGCTATCTTCATATCTTCTGCAAACTTTGCAACAAAGCCATCAATTCCAACATCCAAATCATTGACATATAATGTAAAAAGAATTGGTCCCAATACAGGCCCCTGTGAAGCACCACTGGTCACCATCAGCCTGTCAGAAAATGCTCCCTTTATTCCTATTCTTTGCCTCATGCCAGTCAGCCACAGCTTTATCCATGCCGGAATCATTCCTGCAATACCATGGGCTTGTAGCTTCTTAAGCAGCCTCATGTGTGGCATCTTGTTAAAGGCCTTCTGAAAATTGAAGTTCACAATGTCAACTGATTCTCTTTTGTCTATCCTGCTTGTTACTTCTTCAAAGAATTTCTACAAGTTTGTCAGGCAAGCTTTTCCCTTGAGGAAACCATACTGTCTATGGCCTATTTTATCATGTGCCTCCAAGCACCCTGAGACCTCATCTTAATAATCAACTCCAACATCTTCCCAATCACTGAGGTCCGACTAACTGACCTATTGTTTCCTTTCTTCTGCCTCTCCCTTTTTGAAGAGTGGGTTGACATTTGTAATTTTCCAGTCTTCTGGAACCATTCCAGAATCTAATGAAACTTGAAAGATCTTTATTAATGCCTCCACAATTTCTTCATCCGCCTTTTTCAGAACTCAGTGGTGCACACCATCTGGTGTGGGTGACTTATCTACCTTCAGACCTTTCATTTTCCTAAGAACCTTCTCTCTAGTTATGGTAAATTCTCACACTTCATGACCCATGACACCTGGAACTTCTACCAAACTGCTAATGCCTTCCACGGTGAAGACTGATGCAGAATACTTATTCAGTTTGTCCTCTGTTTCGTTGTTCCCATTACTACTTTTCCAGCATCATTTCCCAGTGATCCAATATCCACTCCCGACTCTCTTTTACATTTTATGTATCTGAAGAAGCTTTTGGTATCCTCTTTAATATTATTGGCTAACTTAGTTTACTATTCCATCTTTACCTTTCAATGACTTTTTAGTTGACATCTATTGGTTTTTAAAAGCTTCCCAATACTCTTACTTCCCAGTAATCTTTGCTGTATTATATGTCATCTCTTTGCTTTTATGCTGGCTTTGATTTCTCTTGTTAGCCATGGTTGTGCCATCTTTTCTTTAGAATACTTCTTCCTCTTTATGTCAAGCTTAAGAACCAGTGAACTTCCAAACCTTAGAGGTAATCAATGAAGACTGAAACTGGGCATCAGGAAACCAGAACTGCTTGTTTGAATCTTGGCCAGAACATGAGATTAGGTCACCAAAGGTTTCATGGACAGATTGTCTCTGACATCTACTCAGTAAACAATGCATTAGGACGGTGTGCAGAGAAATGCACTGCAGAGCTTCAAATTAATTGCTTTCATTAAACAAGGGTAAGCAATTCTGACCACAGACAGAAGGGCATGATTTGTTGAATTTGATCTTCAGTTGCTGAAAGCATTTCAGTGTTTGAAAACCTCAGTGTATACTCTCACCTCTGCTGTAAAATGGGGCAGCAATTCATTCATTATGCCTTTCAGAGCAGCTGACTGGCATCAGCTAGCTCTAACTGGCTGTCAAGTTCACTGAGAGGTCCTTTACATTTTGGGATTGTTTAAAAATGTGAAGTGCTTATTTCTTTTTTAAAAAAAAAATCTGTATTATATCAAGTCCAACCAAGAGGAACATTCTGCTCTACGTAAACACTGAAGGCAGAAGAAGGAAAGAAAGTTACAGTTGACATTTCCTTCCCAGTTAGCCAAAACCTTTTCTTATCAATTGTATTCTCTTCAATCAATAATCATATAGGAGGCCATTTATCCCACTAGGTTTATGCTAGCTCCCATAGGTGCAGTCCCATCAATTGCTGTCATCCTCTCCTTCCTCCACGTACAGTTACAATTAGGGACCCTCACAGTGATATAATTTATATCTTTGCACTGTATTGCTGCCACTGAACAACACATTTCACATCATGTAAGTCGGTTAAAAAAACCTTATTCTGATTCTGAACTTTCTCTCTCATGTATCCCTCTCTTTGATTGTTTTTATCATTAAGCTGCAACAGGGGGTGATTTACAGCAGCCACTCAACACACCACATGTGTCTTTGATGTTGGAGGAAGAGGATCATGGCGGGAAACACGTGTAGTCAAGGAGAGACTGTGAAAACACGGTGCTGTTAGCACCAGAGATCAGGATAGAACCTTGATCCCTGGAGCTGTGAGATAGCAGCCTTAACTGCTGTACAGCAATGTCTGTAACAAAACTGCAAACTGCAGAGAGTACTGGTAATATCCACAGAGAACACAGATGAAAGGTTATTGACTAGAAGCATTGATTCTCAGTCTCTCTCCACCACTGCTGCCTGACCTGTTGAGTACTTCCGGTTCTGAGATTTTATTGTAATGTACACAGTTTGGGTTGTGTCAATAGAAAATTATTTCTTCTGATAAAATGTGGCATAAAGGGACCAGAAAAAGATGTTGCATGATAACTATTTCATTTGGGTTGGAAAGTTAGAGGTTCTAGACTTGCTCCGTCCGGGCCCTAACAATTCAGGTGGATATACCATCATACAAGGAAGCTGACATCCGGACAAGGGCTGTCAGCTTTCCCAGCTAGATGTAAAAATCCCAGGACATCATTTGAAGAAGACCAGGAAAGCTCACCAAGCTATCCTTTTTTCCCTCAGTCAATATCATTCCCAAAAGGGTTTATATGGCGATTATCTCTTCATTGTCTGTGGAAGTTTGCTGCTAAATTAATACTGCCTCTATTTCATAAGTGCTTCATTGGTTTTCTAAACATCCTAATGCCAGACATGTTTCTGTATATAAAAAAAAGCTTTTCTTCGCCGAGCACTTTCAAAGTATCTGGGGTTATCAGAGAACATCTCACTAACTTGTTCCAAAAGTACATCTGAAACAAGTGGCCTTTAACATCTTATTGCCATGACATTGCCTTTAACATCTTATTCCCTTATGAATGCAGACCCTAGAACCTTTCAGAACCTCAGTGTCTTCAACACAGCCAGTGAAATACTTCGTAGCGTGCCATTTTTGTGGTAATGCAAGAAACGGAACTGCCCCTATGTATATCACAATTCCCACAACCTGAAGCAATGAAAATCAGTTTCTTAGTAATTGAGCATCAAAACATTGCAATTACTGAAAATCTAATTTTTAAAAATCATACAGGTCAAGCAACAATTGTGGAAGGAGTAACAAAATGTTTCATTTTGAAGAGAGGGTGAAACATATTGTTTTTAAGTTGCAAAAAGGTTATGGGAGGTAGGGATAGAATGGAGGAAATATTACTGACTTGGTGGAACCAGGGTTGTTTGGATAACCAAGGTGTTTAACTGCTCAAATCCATGGATTGGTCGTTGCTCAGGATTTTCTGATTCTTAGACAAAACTGTCAATACTAAATCAAGACTCATTCTCTATAGAATCACAGTCATACAGCATGGGATCGAGTCATTCAGACTAAATGGTCCATATTAACCAATGTGCCCAGCCAAGTTGGTCCTATTTGCATGCTTTTGGCCAATATTCCACTGAACCTTTCCTACTCTGTGTTTAAAATGATGTTACTGTACCTGCCTCAATCACTTCTTCTTGCAGCTTGTTCCATGTACTCGCCACCATCTACTCATTATGGTCAATGTCTAACAGTGTGCACATTATTGCATAAGGTAAAACATATAGTAGGTCCTCACGTATCGCATCTTCATTGTTGTGGGAGATCTGTTCAGTTGGAAGGTCCTCAAATTCAACTGTCTGGAAAATTTAAGGATTTTTTATATATAGGAGATGGAATTACCCTCCTGGTATATCTCTGCCCTGCACTGAGTCAAAGTTCAAAGTAAATTTATTATCAAAATACCTTTATGTCACCACATAATACCTTGAGATCACAACTGAGATATGAAGTTTAGATTCATACCTCATCACATCAGCACTGTATGTGAGTGCTCCATCGTACTGCAAAATTAATAAGAAACAAGTCTTAGTTGGTTGCAGTTCGCAGATCAAAAGATCTGAAGGAAACAGGCCATACCCTTGAATTATCTGGTGTGAAAGTGTTAAGCATTTTGTACAGATTCAACTTAAACATTTTCTTTCAAATTGAAGGGCCTGGACAGGTTTGCTTTGTGAGATTTTCCTGAGGGCAAATGAAATGTTCTGAAAATAAAACTCTTTGCAAGTGACAAACTGAGACATTTCTAAATAAGGAATACTTTATACTGAGATTCCTTAAATGGTCCTGAGCATTAAAAGTGTAAGAGAAACATTTCCTTCTTGTCCCCCACACATAAAAAAGCTTAAACTTTCTAAACACTTGAATCATGAAGTCCCCCCACTAAACAGAACTCTCCCACTGTTGAAGCTGCCAAGCTTTTGAAACTGCTTTACATTTTCCACCTGACTGTGATATTCACACAATAACAATCTTTGAAACCATGTGCATACAGCCAGAGATTGAACAGAGAGTAAAATGTGAGTCATGTTTCAGTGATACATCCCTTGTCTGCAAACAATAGACTTCAACAGTTAATATGGAGAACATTCTGGTATAGTTACAGAGTGTATGTTGAGTGGTTGAGATGTTATCACCGTTGGCCTGGCTTCTCAAGTAGGTACCAAGGCCCCTTGAGCTCTGCATCTATGGAAAGGAATAAACAGCCGACAAATAAGCCTCCCCCTAATCTGGGATAGGGCTTCTTTTCGTTACTGTCATTGGGTGGTGGTACAAGAACCAGAAGACTCATACTCAACAATTCAGGAACAGCTTCTTGTCCTCCACCCTCATGAATCCATGAACACTATCTCATTATTCCTTTTCATTGCACAGCTTATTTATTTTTATAATTTATAATAATTTTGTATATTTGTACTGTACTGTTGTCACAAAGCAACATATCCTGATTCTGATTCTGATATATACGTTCAGTGTGAATAAGCTCACTTGCATTTTGTATTCATAAATATCAGTGTGTTGATGTGTGTGCAAGTCCACACCTGTGCTTGAGAACTTCTATGATTATTTTGTTAGTCATTTGGGAAGGCCAAGTGAATAATTTATTTTGATATCTCCAGGCCTCAATTTTACTTGCATTTCATGTGTGTGGCCCAAGTTTAAACACATATGGAGACAGTTAAGGAAGAGAATGGAAAGTTGAACACCTGAGAAATTCTAGAGCTGAGCTACCATGGCACCTCGACAGTCAGCTTGATTTAAATGGCATGCAGTGATGATATAGTCAGAGTGAAACTTTTAGATGAAAAAGGGACTGGAGTAATGGATGTGACTCCATAAGAAAGACCAACTTGAACCCATATTAGGTTGGAATTCATGAGTTAGTTATTTATATTTACATTTACAAGCATTCATACGAAGAACTAGGAAGAGGTCATTCCACCTTTTGCCTTCGACAAGACCTTAGCCATTTTTTTCAGGCGGAATTTACTCCCTATGCTTTGAATACCTTTATATACATAGATAGATAATAGATAGATATATACTTTCTTGATTCCAAAGGAAACTGCAGCTTTACAAGTGTACAGATTTATAAATATACAAATATTAGAAGGGAAGTAAAAAGGAATAAAAAATAAATAACCTCAAACAGTCTAACAGGAGGGGTCATCACTCTGCCAGCTATAGGTTGGCTTATTATAGAGCCTAATGGTTGAGGATAAGAATGAAGTCATATAGCACTTTTTGGAGCAGTGCAGTTGTCTTAGTTTATCAGCAAAAGTGCTCCTCAGCCAAGGTGGCATGCACAGGGTAAGTAACATTGTTCAGAATTGCCAGGATATTTCATAGGGTCCTTTGTTCTACCACAGCCTCCGGAGTGTCCAGTTTGACTCCCATAACAGAGCCAGCCTTTCTAATCAGTTTATTGAGCGTATTGGCATCACCCGTGCTGATGTCATTACCCGAACACACCACCACATAGAAGATTGTACTAGCAACAACAGGCTGGTAGAACATGTGAAGGAGAGGACTGCATGCTCCAAAAGGCCTCGGTCTCCTTAGGAAATAGAGGTTACTCTGGCTCTTCTTGTACCCAATTTCTGTGTTGATACTCCACTTAAATCTGTCATCCAGGTGCGCCCCAGGTAGTTCTTGGTCCTCACCACATCCGCGTTCTTACCATCAATAGTAAGAGGGAGCAGTGCAGGCTTAGTCTTCCTACAATTATCCATCACCATCTCCTTTGTCTTACTGATGTTGAGCTGCAGATGATTCAGCTTGCACCATTTGACAATGTCCTCCACCTGTCTCTATTTGAATAAGAATGACTGAGCCTTCACAGTCCTCTAAAACAGAGATTCCAAAAGATTCACCACCCTCAGAGGGAAGAGAATTCTTACCTTGATTTTAATTAGCCTATCGCTTATCCTGAGACTGTGACGCCTGGTTCAGGACTTCTCAACCGGGGCAAATATCCTCTCTGCTTCCAAGGGTTGAGCCTTTAAAGGAGTTCATAAGCTTTTACGGTACCACTTTCATACATCTTATTCTACACCAATAGAAAGGGAGACTGAAACCACGAAGAGTAAACCAAACAAAACAAAAAGACAGATATCCTGTTGGGGAAATGAATAGAACATCTTCAAGGTTCATGATGTGATACCTCGTTCAGCATGTTTTTCTCAGTTTTTTTCTGTTTCTTGGGGACAGTACCTCATCCTACCATGCAATAGGAAGGTTGAGGTACCAAGAGAAAGAGTACAGAACATGTTCATCAAGATGTTGTTGGGAATGGAGGGCTTGGTTTATAAGGAGAGGCTGGATAAGCCGGACTCTTTTCCCCATACCAAAGGAAGCTGACGGGTGAACTTACAGAGATTTAGAAAATCATAAGGGGTATAGATAAGGTAGATAGTCACTGTCTATTTCTAGACAGGGGAGTCTAAAACTAGGAGTATAGATTTAAGGTGAGAGGGGGCAGATTTAAAGCAAGCTGTGGTCAAGTTTTTGCAGAAAGTGTGGTGGGTATATAGAATGAGTAGTCAGAGGAACTGATAGAGATGGATATATTATGGTGTTTAAAAGGCATTTGGACAGGGATATTGATGGGAAAGGATTAGAGGAACATAGATCAAACACAAGCAAGTAGAACTAGCTTTGGTGGTCAACTTGGCCAGCGTGAACAAGTTAGATCAAAGGACCTGTTTTTATGCTGTATATCTCAAAGTTAAAAGTGCACTTATTATCAATAAAGTATGTATGCAGTATACAACCCTGAACTTCATCTTCCCTGCAGACAGTTATGAATGAAAGAAGAACCATGGAAGCAACTCGTTGAAAGAAAATCGTCAAACATCAAACCTCCTTCCCCCCCCCCCACCATGTGCAGAAAAATCGCACAAACAGCAACCAAAAAAATTGACCAAAAATCCAGAATAGAAGCACAAAATTAAAAGTCATTTTTCAGTACCTTTCAGCTCATTGTTCGTTATCCACAGGCCACCTGTTTTAAAAATTGCCCAATCATGGTAACAAAAAAAACGAGGAACCAGATCTAGAATTAGAATTCAAACACATCATGAAAACTGGATTAGAGTCCAATCGCATTGTTTAAACCTTACTCTGGCTCCATCCGCCAGCATTATTAAGGAAGAGACATCATGACTTGAACATGAAGACCTTCCCTCGGGAGCAGTGAGAAACAGCCACATGCAGATACCTTCTCCGGCAGCTGCAAGTGTAAGGCTGGTAGACGGTGATGAACACCGGCTCACCTACCGCTCTCGCCTCGATGTTTTCAATCTTCCTCAATGTTTTAATCGATGTGATCTGTGAGAATTGGAGTCGATCGTGGCCCCACGCCTCGTCTGCAGGCTTCCTGGCCTTCATGCCTCACGCTTTGGTCACAGCCTCGTGGAACCCTCTCAGAGATAGCAAAGCGTCAGATCGCCCATCAGCCCAAAATCAGTCTGCCAATGTAGATTACAGGCTCTAACAGGAGTAGAAGCATATCTGAAATAAAAAAGAGGATTAAAAGTAGTGAAAGAAATTGCTTCATGAACTATCCTGAGGATATCGCCTTTGGTAGGAATGTTCTCTGGCGCTATCTTCTTCTGGGCTTCTTCATGACTGTGACATTTAACAGTTTGGGGTAGATCTGGAGTCACATATTGGATATGCAATGTAAGAAGGGCAGATTTTCCTCCCCAAAGGATATGTGAACCAGATGGATTTACATGGCAAATTGCCGTTACTGATGCCAGCTTGCTAAGTTATTTTAACTCACCAAATTGAAATTGCCCAGCTGAGATTTGAACCTGCTGTTTGAAAGAAGTTGACACTTTGAGCTATGAGTAAAAGCTGGAAGGCAAAGACCAGTGTTACTCTGGGTGCCTGTGTGAGTGGAGGAGCCAGGAGACATGAATAGATTCAGTTCCTGGAACATTTGCTTAATGGCACTGAAAACAGGTGTTCCCGTACAGTATGACCTTCCCTTCGGTTCCATAGCAACTTGTTTTTAAGTTATAGATGTTGATGCTTAATATCAATTAACAAAACATTTAACTGTTGGGCTGAGTTCAAACTGACTGCTTCTGCTGGGGCTTTGAATAATCTGGTACAACAGAGTAGAAAGCAGTCACCTGATCTCACCATATGTTCGGTGCTGAATGTGAAGATCTTGCCTTGGTGCCCTCAAAGTTCCACCGATTTATAGCATCAAGCTCGGACTGTGGCAGAGTCGATAAGACTCAGAAGTGAACAACGGACATGATGTGCACAGAGTGAGCTTCTTCAGTCGTGTTACTGTTTGCAAAATGGGACTTTCAGCATGGTCATGTTCAACAAAGCAGGGAAATCACTGTTGGAATGGAGCACATTACGGCAGGAATTTGGGAATAATGTTCCACTTCAGTAATATCTAGGAATGATGATGGCATGCTCAGTTTTGCATTTCACCTTAGCAACAGCACTGTTGATAGTTCAGCTGTGGTTCACCGAGGCATCCGTCTGGGTTCCTGGTCCTACAGTAAAACTTAAGTTGATGCTTGGCTTTAAAGTTAATGTATTGCCAGTTGTATTACATCCTTGAGTCCTTTCCTAGTTTCTGAGGTGGTAGTTACATTTCCCCACATTCTTTCACCAGCTAAATTGTCTCATCTCTTTTCTCAGGTAACTGCCTTGACAACATGCTTCTACGAAGTACAGGGAAGCTGAGCGTGGAAAACAAGGGGGGATACGGCGACAGCACAGTATCGACACCTCCTCAGAGGGATCTGTGGTGCCATTGTCACCACCATTGCCCAGAAGAGTCTGTCAACAACACCTGCAAGTAAGCTGAAATAAAAATCAGAAACATTTTATTGTTGCCAGATCATTGCTGTAGTGTGGTGACCAGAACCGTGAATAGTGGCTGTTACAGTAAAAAGAGAAAAGTACAGAACTTGAAAAGGCCCTTGAGCCTATGATGTTCTCCTGAACTAGTTAAACTAGCAATTAAATATCTAATTGAAGTAATCCTTTCTTCCTACTCACTCCCTCCATTCTTTACACATTTGTAAATGTTTTAAGTACCTCTATTATATTTGCCTCCACTGCCACTCATTCCACACACCATTCTGTGTTATAAAAGCTTGTCCTGTATATCTCCTTTGAACTTGCTTCCTCTCACCCTCAATGCATGCCCTGTAGTATTAGACATTTCAACAGAGAGAGAAAGATACTGGCTGTCTACTCTGACATGCCTCTCATAATCTTATAAACTTCTATTTGTCTCCAACACTCCAGAGGATAAAGCCCACATTTGTCTAGTCTCTCCTTATATGCATATACCATCTAATCCAGGCAGCATGCTGACTCTATATCAGAATAATTAGTACAGCTGACAAAAAAAATGTCAGCAACTAACGGAGACTATGTAAGGTGGGGGATGCAGAGGTAACTGAAAGTTACAAGTGGACCACAAGCAGAAAAAGGCTGAGAACCATTGGTCTATAGGTTCAGGACTCCTGCTTAAAAACTGTATTTTCATAACTGGAAGGTCTCTTCTCTATTAAAAGCTTAAATGTGTCTTTGTCCTTTCTAGAGTCCAAAGTGCACAAGAACATTGCTACCAACTGGCAGAAGGTTAATAAGAGAAATTAATTGATATCACTCTAACCACTCGGGGAGACAGGGTGGAAGCAGAGGTATTTCCCCTTGCTGAGGCACCTAGAACTGGATAGCCACTGATTGTCCCGTTTCCTCTCTGGAATGGCCAAGTGCATGCCATCTATAATCTTGATAACCTCGAAGAACATCTTCTTGGGTTAAATAGAGAACATTTTGTTGTCTGCAGGCAGCTCATTGTAATTATGTTTTTGTGTCTTCAGAACAGATGGTTACTGTTTCACCATCATGGAGGAGGGTGACTCAGGCGGCCATGTCATCACCTCTGGGTGTCTGGGCAAGGAGGGTTCAGACTTCCAGTGTCGGGTGAGTAGCCTTGCTAAATGGGTTCTCTTGAAGCCTTTCCTACTGAGTTTTCTGCTACATGGTCATAGGAGGAGATTGCTAAAGCAAATATTGATATTCTTCTTTCACAGAGAGACACTTTATGATTGACATTGCTCCCAAGGATCTCAAGGAGTATTAATCAGGAATGCTCTAACACCTTCCAGTAATCATTATAAAGATTAGGAAACAAACAAGGTGTGAAGGAACTCAGTGGGTTAGACAGCATCTATCCATGGAAATGGACAATCAATATCATAGGTTGAGAGTCTTCATCTGGATGGATTGATTAGTCTAGAATTGTTCCATTTACTGCTCCTCCATCAACATCCTGGGAATGACCATTAGCTGGAAATACAGTAAAGCCAGACCATCCAGAGAAATATTGTGGCTGTAAGTGCAGATCAGAGGCTGGATATCCCATGGAAAGTGACTCACCTCCCGACACACCAGTGCTTTTCCTCCATCTGCTTGGCACAAGTGATGGGTTTCTGCTAAAACCCCAGAAGCTTGATCCAGGATAAAGTTCACTTGATCTGTAACCATTTGTCCCCTGAAAAACTTCTTGCCTCTGCTACTAGCACTCAATAAACATATTGTGTACCAACTACAAAATGCTCATCCAAGCCACTGGGGCAGCACGTCCACCTCTAAGAATATGAAGGGCAGTGGAGCCATGGGAACACAAATAGCTTAAGTGAGTGACTAAGATTCTGGCAGAGGGGGTGCAATGTTGGTAAATGTAAGTTCATATATTTTGGAAGGAAAATAGAGGTTCAGATTATAATTTAAATGGTAAAAGACATCAGCAAGCTGTTGTGCAGAGGGATGTGGAAAAGTACAAGTGTTCACATCCTGTGGTCATAGAAGGCTCAGTGAAAATGGCTTTATCATGCATCCAGCTTCATCTGGGCTTTCCTGATACCATGACACTATGACATGGGAGATACACAGCTTCTACCCCACTGTTGTTCGACTCTTGAATGAACCTCTTGTATTCCTCCAGCAATTTGTTTGTTTTCGTTTGGGGGGGGGGGGGGGTTGGTAGCACAGTAGCATAGTGGTCAGCATAATGCTTTGCAGTGCCACTGACCTGGGTTCAATTCCTGTTGCTGCCTGTAAGGAGTTTTTTACGTTCTCTTCATGACCATGTGGGTTACCCATGGGTGCTCTGGTTTCCTCCCACATTCCATAGACATAAAAGGTTAGAAGGTTAACTGGCCCATAGGTGCAATTGGATGGCATGCGCTCGTTGGGCTGGAGGAGTCTGCTATCGTCCTGTATCTCAAAGAATCCAAATCAATGTGCACACATCAAGATCCCAAGAACAGCAGGCTGATATGGCCAGGTAATTTTTCAGTGGGTCATGTTGGTTGAGGAATTAATTTTGGCAAGGATATTGGAAGAACTGATTTTCTGTTTTAGTAATAGTGCCATGGCAAATTTTACATTGACAAGAATCCTTTGCTTTAGTTTCTTATCTAGCAGAAGGCAGCTCTGGCACATGAGGGACAGAATCAAATACATCATAGACAATAGACAGTAGGTGCAGGAGTAGGCCATTCGGCCCTTCTAGCCAGCACCGCCATTCACTGTGATCATGGCTGATCATACACAATCAGTACGCAATCATTATTAATTCTCTGTGGATACACAATGTTAATGGACTAGTCTAACTTGGCAATGGAGTATCACTAGAGCAGACTGCTAGACATCTCTTAATCTCTCCCAAACCATTCTTCAGCCAAGTGATTTCTTGTGACAGGATGGGGAAAATATCAAGATAACTCAGTTACCATTAAGGATAAGAAAACTTCTGGATGATCTTTTCCCAGTTACTTAGGCGTGTTGAAACAAAGTTGTCAGTACTCAAGAGACTAAGTTATAGAATGAGGTTAAACAGGCTAGGACTTTATTCATTGAAGCATAGGAGAATGAGGGTAACCGTACAGAGGTGTATTGAGGTTTAAAGTGAAAGGGAAGAGATTTAGCAGGAAACTGAAGGGCAACATTTTTCACATAGAGGGTGGTTTGTCCATACAATGAGCTGCCAGAGAAGGAGGTTGATGCAAGTACAATAACAATGTATAAAAGATACTTAGACAGATACATAGGTAGGAAAGATTTAGAGGCATGGGGGCCATATGACACAAAGGTTGGAGGTGTTGTGGTTAGTATGGAGGGCTGTCAGAAGTTACAGTTGGGACATTGACAGGAAAACTGCGCTGAGAAGTGGCAGATGGAGTTCGACCCAGATAAGTGTGAGCTGGTTCATTTTGGTAGGTCAAATATGATGGCAGAATATAGCATTAATGGTAAGACTCTTGGCAGTGTGGAGGATCAGAAGGATCTTGGAGTCCGAGTCCATAGGACACTCAAAGCTGCTGTGCAGGTTGACTCTGTGGTTAAGAAGGCGTATGGTGCATTGGCCTTCATCAATCGTGGGATTGAGTTTAGGAGCCGAGAGGTAATGTTGCAGCTATATAGAACTCTGGTCAGACACCACTTGGAGTACTGTGTTCAGTTCTGATCGCCTCACTACAGGAAGAATGTGGAAACCATAGAAAGGGTGCAGTGGAGATTTGCAAGGATGTTGCCTGGATTGGGGAGCATGCCTTATGAGAATAGGTTGAGTGAACTCGGCCTTTTCTCCTTGGAGCGACGGAGGATGAGAGGTGACCTGATAGAGGTGTAAAAGATGATGAAAGGCATTGATCTTGTGGATAGTCAGAGGCTTTTTCCCGGGGCTGAAATGGCTAGCACAAGAGGGCACAGTTTTAAGGTGCTTGGAAGTAGGTACAGAGGAGATGTCAGGGGCAGGTTTTTTACGCAGAGAGTGGTGAGTGCGTGGAATAGGCTGCCGGTGATGGTGGTGGAGGTGGATACGATAGGGTCTTTTAAGAGATTCCTGGATAGGTACATGGAGCTCAGAAAAATAGAAGGCTATGGGTAACCCTACGTATTTTCTAAGGTAAGGACATGTTCAGCACGGTTTTGTGGGTCGAAGGGCCTGTATTGTGCTGTAGGTTTTCTATATTTCTAAATGCAGACAAGTGGGACAAATTTGGTTGGACATCTAAGTCAGCATGGATGAGTTGGACCAAAGGGCCTGTTTCCATGCTGTGTGACTCTGTGACTGTATAATTTTATCCTCTACTGGCAACCAATTTCCCCTGTTAAAGTTCACTTGTATCTCTTCAGCTTCACTCTATGGCTACTCTGGGGTATCAGGGGTTAACTATAAGGGCATACAGTAAATCTGGAGAAATGATCTGAAACCAGACCAATCCTGCAGATGAATCTTCAGGGCACACTTAGCCCTGAGGGTTGCATTGTCTGCCCTCCCATGGACTGACGAGCCAGTGACTCTCCAATGTCCAGGGTCCACAACAGTTTGGAATGGTTAATCTTGAGGGTGAGCAGTAGTGCGGAGCCTGCACAGTGTAAGCTGGTGGCACACAATGCTGTAAAACCTCAATTTCACATGAGCAGGTGTAATCAATCTGATCCTTGCATATTGGAACCAGATTTCACACAGATCTGCTGGTGCATAAATCACAAGAGTGAACAGGAAGGATTTCAGCTCCAGGTTTTGGAACCGTAATTGTGTGCATGTGTAATGACTGTGCTGTGCCAGCATTGCAGAGCGCAGGTTCCCTGCAGATTGAGCAACGCATAATTCCTCACTTGTTGTGGCAGACTTGTTAAATAACACAGACCACCCGAGAGGTCAAAATTGTTAGGAGAGGTATTTATTGATGCTGACTGTCTAGCCCCCTTCTTTATTATCCGGGACACGTACACATTTTTGAAGACCAATTAATAAGAGGTCCAGCTTCAAATGAGAGTTGGCACTTCTGCACATTGCCAGTCTTTCCCTGGTGCAGTCTTTTGTAGACTCTTGCAACTGTGTTCATTTTCCCTGCCAGCCTAGTTGCTGTGTTGATCTGCAGGCCCACGGCTGTCCCGCTGTGGAGTGCGATGCAGTGAGCAGTAAATGAGTAAAGTGACAGTTGCATTTATATAGTGTAATCCACAACTTCCCAGAATAGTTGGTAAGTAGTTTACAACTTCAGTGTAGTAAAGAAACGTAAAAGACTGCAGATGCTGGGGATCTGGAGGGAAAAAAAACTGCTAGAGGAACTCAGTGAGTCAGGAGGCAAAGGGACAATTGAAGTTTTGCACATTGAGACCTGAAAACTGATTTGTTCACAGTAAAATCTTTGTCAGGAATGTGACATTGGCCAGATTTTGTCAAGGAATAATTAATGGCCAGGAGCAGTCTGCCCCTCGAGGACTGTGCCCAGACGTTGCTCATATCCAAAAGTTAGCAACTCAAGGAGTGCAAAACTACATCAGGGCTATCATCCTACTTGTTTTTCTGTTCACACCTCTGGTCTAGGAGTTAAACCTGCTGAGTCAGAGAGGAGGTACTCAGTCCAGAGACACCACTGTTATTACGAGCCTAGACTTAATAGCGTTAATAGCCAGCAGTTAGTGAGTGTTATGGAGTCATACAGTTATACAGTATAGAAACAGGCCCTTTGGCCCAACTTGTCCATGCTGGTAAGGTTGCCTGCCAGAGCTAAACAATTTGCCTGTGTTCGGCCTATCTTTCTATCTATGTACCTGTCCAAATGTATTTTAAGCAGTGTAATTTTACCCATGTCCATCACTTCTTCTGACAACTTGTTCCATGTACCTGAGGTTGCTTCTCCTGTCTCTTTTAAATTTCCCCCCTCTCACCTTAAACCTATGCCTAGAGAAAAAGACTGTGACCATTCATGTTATCTGTGCCACTCATAATTTTGTAAATTTCTGTTGAGTCAGTACTCATCTTTCTGCACTAGAGAAAATAAAATCCCATCCGACCTCCTTAAAACTCAAACCCTGGTAACATCTTCATGAATGTTTTCAGCACCCTTTCCAATTTAATTGTATCCTTCCTCGTGTTGGGTGATCAGAAATGCACACAATACTCCAAGTGTGTCTCACCAGTAATTTGTACTGTTGTAATATGCACTTGTACATAACTGTTTTCCTTTATCTGTGCGCTATCCTGAAATAACTTCACCTCTGTAAGTAAATCAGCTTGAAGCTTGAATCTGAATTCAATTTATCATATACATCTGGAACAACAGTCATTACTAAACTAGTTGACCAAATCTCCTTTAGGGAAGGAACTCTGTTTTCCACTCCTGGTCTGCTCTCAAAATGACTCAATGTTCAAGTAATCTAGAAAACTACAGGACAGAACAGTTCTCATCAACTTCACAGGGCAGTTAGAGATATGCAGTGGATAAGATGAAAACTTATGCTTCATTGTCTTGTCTGCACCAATTCACAGGGGTATGATAATATAAACCAGTATAAGCCATGTGTATCATTAAATTTACATGGTAATGCTCTGTGCTCCAGGTATAGACTACATTTAGTTCTTTTCAAATTTAAATGCTAATAAGCTTTACACAGGTATCTAAGGTCAGTTAGATTTTGCCCCTCAGGATCAATTAATGTAATTTCTGTCCACTTTGTTGAGTTAATTCATTGATCAAATTATTCAATCAAGATGTTGAAAATTTGTTTTTAAAAATACTCATGTTAAAGACTTGTCTGAACTTTTCCCTTTCTAAATGCCAGAATGACAACTTCCATCAGGAGGTTAAACAGGGAACTAATAACCTTCACTATGTGCCAACAGCTTCATCTACATGAACGCCGAGTAATAAAATTTGGGGCCATTAGAATTAAAAATGATGAAGAGACAGTGTGTGTGAGGGTAATATAGGTTTGTTATTTGTTAATTTGCTCATATTATTTAATATTTATCTGAGCTTTGTGTATTTTCAAAGAAGATTTTTTATAAGTTCATTCAAGGGATGTGGATTGCACAGGAAAAGCCAGTAATTAATTGTCCATTCCTAGTTGTCCTTGAGAAAGTGGTGATGAGCTGTCTTATTGAACCACTCAGTTTTTGATGTGTAGACTTCCCAGAGCTATTAGAGAGGGAGTTCCAGGACTTTGACCCAAAATGTTGAAGGAGCTGTAATATAATCCCAGGGCAGGATAGTTTTGAGCTTGGAGGGTTGTTCTGCCCTTGTCTTTCTAACTGTTAGACTTTGTGGATTTGAAAGGTGCCTAAGGGGTTTTGGTGAGTTGCTGTAGTGCATCTTGCAGTGGTATAAGCTGCTGCTACTGTGGATGGGTGAATGGTTGTGGATGGGGAGCTGTCAAGTGGGCTGCTATGTCCTATATTGTATCAAGCTTCAAGTCCATTTATTCACTTTAAGTATTTTGAGCACACAGAGATTATGATAAGGTACTAAATAAATGCTGAGCTTTATTGCCTGTAAATGAGAATTCGGTAGAAATGAGATCATCGAGTAACACAACACAGAGACGGGTCCTTCAGGTCCATGCTGACCAAGGTGCCCATTGAAGCTCGTCCTATTTGTCCACCTTTGGCCCTTAACATTCTAAATTCCATCCATGTATCTATCCAATGATCTTTGAAAATGTGTTCTTGTACCTGCTTAAGCCATTTCCTCTGGTAGCTCTTTCCATATATGGACCACCCTCTGTGTGTGTTTAAAAAAAAGTTTAAGTCTCTCTCTTCTCACCTTGCCTATACCTTCTAGTTCTTGATTTGACAACTCTTGGGAAAAAGACTAAGTGCATTCACTCTATCTGTGACCCGTATGATCTTGTATACCTTTAAGATCAACGAGGTATTCTTTTTTTTGATTGATTAACTGGTGATGTGTGTGTATGACACGAGTGACCGCAGATGCTGGAAATCTTTAGCAACATGTGCAAAATACTAGAGGAACTCGGCTGCTCAGGCAGCATCTATGGAGGGAAATGAACAGTATTTGTTTCCTGACATGACTCTTCAATGGTTTTTCATTGCTTCCCTCTCCCATATCCTCTCTGTTGGAAAACTTACCCCTTCCTCTATTTTAAAAATATGTCTGAGTTGAGATCTTACGAAATGGAAAGAATGACTGACCCAAACAGGTGGAAGGGGATGGAAGAAGAATAAATATTTGCAAGAGAAGTTCCCACCAGTTTAACCTTTTTAATTCTCTCTCCCTCTTTTGCTGTTAAGGACACTCCCAAGTCATCCCAGCGGCGAGCCATCGAATGTTGCACCGATCGAGATTTCTGCAATCGAGATCTGCACCCTACGCTTCCACCCCAAGATATGAGAGGTAATGTGAATGAAGAACCATTTAACAACCTAAGGTTGCCTGATTCTGAACAGTATTTATTAGATATTGCCAACCAAATTAGAACCAGTGGGGGAAAAAATAAGGTTAGGTGCTGGAACTGAAACTCTCTGGTTTGATTTTCAAAAGGGGCAACCTAGACTCGTGATGTTGTACAACATCCAACAGCAGCCGTGGCAAAGCAACAGCACAACCCCGTTGATGCAGAAGGCCTTCTGGCATCCTTTTCATAATGAATTATTGGTAATTGGATTTATTATTAGACCAAGGTTCTTCTTCTTCTTCTTAGCCCATCACCCCTGCTGTGGCATTGGCCACTGACAGCAGCTCATCAGAGTTCTCTATCCTGGGACCAGTCTTTCAAATTGTCCCCATGTGTAGCTGTTACAACCTTGGCTCTCAAGAAGTAACATAAGGAGTCTGGCGGCAACAGGAATTACAAACAAATGATGTTTATTAAAATAAAGTTAAGGTAAAGGGGGATAAAGGTGATGTGTGGTGTGGCAGTGCTGGCTGCAGAATGGGAGGGAAAGAGTGGGAGTAGCCTTGTTTTTAAGCAGTCCCCAGGAGGTGTCAGTGGTGGAAGGGTAATTGTAGGTGTCCCAAGGAACTACAAAACAGGTTAAAGAGAAACCACAGACCAGGAAATGTACAGGACATAACAGTAGCCCATCTCCAAAGATCCTTCCTCTCCCAGGGGTGAGGTCTGTGGGGCTTGTGTTGGCATTTCTGAAGCTCTGGTTTTTTTACGTGATGGGGTTGCTAGCCCCATGCCCAATCCTCCTCCTTTCGCAGCAGACTTGAGATCATCCATGGCAGAGATATTATACTAAGGTGCAGTGGAAAATTTTGTTTAGCATGCTATCCATAAAGATCATTTCATCACACCAGTGCATTGAGGTAGTACAAGGGAAAAGCAATAACAGAATGCAGAATACAAGGATCAACTTTGTTCGCCATATGTATTGATATGTATCAGATATTTGCAGTGGTGTTTGAGCACAGCATGCAACCAAAAAAAAACAGCATTCAACAATTATGAAGAATGAACAATTATGATCGGGTTGTTGTGATGGGAGATTTTAACTTTCCTCATATTGACTGGCTTCTGCTTAGTGCAAGGAGTTTAGATGGGGTGGAGTTTGTTAGATGTATTCAGGAAGGTTTTCGGACACACTATGTAGGTCATCCAACTTAGAGGAGAGGCTGTACTTGATTTGGTATTGGGAAAAGAACCTGGTCAAGTGTCTGATCTCTTGGTGGGAGAGCATTTTGGAGGTTGTGACCACAACTCTATCTCCTTCACCATAGCGCTGGAGAAGGATGGGAGCAGACAATTTGGGGAAATCATTTAATTGTGGTAGGGGGAAATATGATGCTATTAGGCAGGGGCTTGGGATCATAAGTTGGGAGCAGATGTTCTCAGGAAAATGCACAGCAGAAATGTGGCAAATGTACAGGGAACATTTGCATGGAGTTCTGCATAGGTATGTTCCATTGAAGTAGGGAAAGGATGGTAGGGTTAAGGAATCATGGTGCACAAAGGATGTGGAAAATCTAGTTAACAAAAGAAAAGTTAAAAACAAAAGAAAAGCTTATGAAAGGTTCAAGAATCTAGTTTCTGTTAGAGCTCAAGTAAATTACAAGATTGCTAGGAAGGGGCAATTGGGGTCCATGCCCATAGGACACTCAAAGCTGTTGAGCAGGTTGGCAGTGTTGTTAAGAAGGTTTATGGTATGTTGGCATTCATCAGTTGTGGGATTGAGTTCAAGAACCGCGAGGTAATGTTACAGTTGCATAAGACTTTAGTCAGACCCCACTTGGAGTACTGTGTTCATTTCTGGTCACCTCACTGCAGGATGGATGTGGATTCTATAGAGAGAGTGCAGAGGAGATTTACAAGGATGTTGCCTGGATTGGAGGGCGTACCTTATGAGAATAGGTTGAGTGAACATGGCCTTTTCTCCTTGGAGTGACGGAGGATGAGAGGAGGCCTGATAAAGGTGTATAAGATGATGAGGGGCTTTAATCGTGTGGATAGCCAGAGGCTTTTTCCCAGGGCTGAAATGGCTAACACAAGGAGGCATATTTTAAGTTGCTTGGAAATGGGGATGTCAGGGGTAAGTTTCTCACACAGTGTGTGGTGGGTGCGTGGAATGCACTGCTTTGGTGGTGGTGGAAGTGGATACAATAGGGTCCTTTAAGAGTCTTTTAGATAGGTACATGGAGCTTAGAAAAATAGAGGGCTATGTGCTAGGGAAATTCTAGGCAGTCTTTAGAGTGGGTTACGTGGTCGGCACAACAATGTGGGCCGAAGGGCCTGTAATGTGCTGAAGATTTCTATGTTCTATGTTCTAATAAAGAATTATATTAAAAATAAGTTAAGAGGTTAAACTATGAACATGGAATAAAATGTGCATAAATACATAAATACCAGCATGTATTTACAATGTGAACAGCATTATAAAAAGTGGTTTAAAGTGTTTACAATTCATTTCAACGGGGGGGGGGGGGGGGACTAACTAGAATGATTAATTAGATTAACCACCTGGGGGAAGAAACTTTTAAAATGGCATGAAGGTTTTGTTTTAATAGCCATTTAGCACTTTCCAGAAGGGAGCTTTTAGAAAAGGCAGTGTGCAGGGTGGGTGGTATCTACAATGATCTTTCCTGCCTGCTTCTTTGTGAGAAACGAGCCCTGCAGTAGTGATAGACTGCAACCAAAGAGTCTTTCTGCCGTCTTGACAGTTCACTATAGTTATTGTATACTGTGAGAGGATGCTGCGGCAAACCAGACGGTAATCACCAACTGCCAGTAGACATAAACCAGAAGATATAGAAGAATCAGGCCATTTAGTCCATCGAGTTTGCTCCAAAATGTATCTACTGCTGAATCTTATTGTTAATGAAGGAGATATGGTTCTTCCATATGAAGTCCTGCTAATTAACGATGCCCAGGAACCGGAATGTTGAAATGCTGCTAACTGCAGAGTTGTTGATGATGAGTGGGTATAATGTTACCTTATGGAGACAGTCTAGTGCAAGTAGACAATAAGGAGCAAGGACCAAGGACCATGACAAAGTTGACTGAGAAGATCAATAGTTCAAGAGTCTTATAATAGTGTGATAGAAACTTAATGAGCCTGGTATTGCTTGTTTACAAGTTTTCTTCCCAATGGAAGGGGGAAGAAGAGAAAATGATCAGAGAGGGAAGGGTCTTTGATCATGTTGGCTGATTTCCTGAGGCAGTAGGGAGTGTTGACAGAGTGAAGGGAAGGAAAGCTGTTTTTTTATGATGGGCTAGACTGGGTCCATAACTCTCTGTAGTTTCTTGCAGTCATGGGTAGAACAGCTGCCATCCCAAGTTGTGATGCATGTGGATAGGATGATTTCTGTGCAGCATCTTGAAGAAATGGTGAGGGTCAGCAGGGATTTGTCAGGTTCTGTTGGTCTTCTGAGGAAGTAGAAGCAGTTGTGTGCTTTCTTGATACCGAGAACTTTGACGAGCCCTGCCCTTTCATTTAGCTCAGCTCAAAGAACCTTTGGCAGCCATACGTGCGAGGTTATCAAACTGTCTAAACAGGCAATCATATTAAAAGAATTTTCACCCTTTGGAAAGAGGGAAGCAATTTTAAACTAATGTTTTAAAGAATATGTCAGTTGCTAAAGATCAGAGTTTATTTATGTTGAAAATAATCATTATATAGTAATTTATTTTACTATTGTTTACTTTCTAGAAAATTACAAGGTGTGTGCAGATTATGGCTTTTTATGCAAAAGAGTTTGCTTAGCACTGATTGTGGCTTACTTAGTACTATTAAAAGCTTACTTGGACCTCCTGTAACAAAGTGTAACACCGTCACCTTTTTTTGCAGTGGGATTTGTTAGTAGAAGTTTATAACTTCGTTTTACTTCAGCTTAATTGTAATAGAGAAGTCTGCAAGCAGTGAATTCTATCTAGGCGCACTGACAACTGGCTGACAGGAAGTCCACAATTTCCATGCTAGATTACACGTGCACGGAGATGTTTAAGTTTCACTGACAGTTTCACAGAGTAACAGTGGCAAATGCGAGCAGTTTTACCATCATTACCATGGCAACATGATCCCATATGGATTAGTTGGTTACATTTCACCCCCATGATTTGTTTTTACATTCTCTGCTGCTGTTTGTGGCTCTCAAGTTGTGTGTCACTATCTTGTTCTCAAATCCTTGTCAGTGCTGGTCTGAGTCTAAATGCTGTTTAGATTCTTGTGGAGTTGGCCTTTATTGTATTTTGAAGTGCCTCATGTAACTGATGAGATCCACACGTTAGCAGACGCAATGCACGTTCTGGGAATGCAGCCATGGAAGAGATTAGAGTGAAACGAAAAAAAAAATAATCTGCAGATGTTGGAACTTCCTTATGTTGGATATTTTCAGGATATTGATGGTAACTGAAAGTGTAGAGGGGGAGAAGCCATTTCCTTTGTTTGAGGGGACAGAGTCTCAAAATTGGAATCAGACTTTCTGGGGGTGGAGTTGTGAAAAACTTCAACCTGTGGACAGAGTTAGAAATTTGAAACTAATTTCTGCGAAGTTTCACTGGAATTAGAATAATGGTTCATTTAAAAGTTGTGATTGTCTTTTTGGTGAGTTTGTAGTGTTTGTAGTTAGATCGTCCATACCGCACTGAACATTGGGATATGTTTAATCGGCCGAATGGTTTCTTCTTGTTACTAAATTCCTGTGTTCCCACAAATGAAAAACAGAAACAGTCTGCAGGTCAGACGGACTCCAAGGAACTGAGATCGACCCATTCCTATACCAAGGAAAAATGAAATATTTGATTCTCTCCCAATTTGGCTCACACCTTCCGAAGTTTGAAATCTGCAATAACAAGAATAAGAATAGAACTATTTAGTAATAAACAGCAGAATTCCATCAAGAATCACAAACTATTGATTTAACGACATGTCTTTAAACTAATAAATATCTCAGCATGCCTCACTAGCGCAACACTGAGATTAGCTGGAAGTGAAAGACATTTGGTTGCTAGAGATGAATCCAGTGTATGGGGTACAGACATGGTCATCTTTTCTAGTCTATGTGGGCTTTGACAATGTTAGTGAATAGTTTGTTGCATGTGCTTCAATGTGCACATGCAAGCACCCGTACACACACAGTTGGACTGAAGAGCCTATTTGTGCTATATGACCCGGTGACTCCTTGGAACTTAAAGGACAGTTGTGATTAGTGAGTCTTACTCAGCAAAAGGCGAAATACTAATTCTCAACGGAAATAACTCAGGAACTCAGCAATGGGAGCAAACTATGTAGCCCCTCCAGAGTATTCCGCCAGTAATTAGAATGACTAATCTGTACCTTTAACCCGTCTTGATTTGCAACTCTTAATACCCTCACCTAATAAAAGAAGTTACCTGGTGTCAGGTTGTTAGGTTTCTCTCTCCACTACAGCCCATCAATCACAGTTGTGACTTTTTTATTTAACCCACCCCTCAGTAGTTTTTTTTTGGGAGTAAGAGTTCCACATTTCTGGCAGCATTGACTCAGAGAAACTTCTCGTAAATTCTCACTGAATGACTTAGATGTTAAAAGGATACCCCTTGGTTATAGATTTCCCACAAAAAGGATTCTTTTTCATTACTACTGTTATACAGTGCAGGACAGTACAAAGCTGAGGATTCAAAAGAAGTTTATCTCCTGCTGAAATAAGAGTAAGGTGTCTATAAAAATGGTTGGATTCCAAGTCCAAAATTACTCACAAATTAGTTGCTAAGTGCAATATCTTAAGGCTGGTCTTCACATGGTCTAATTATACTTGTTGTGTAACATGCAGAATATGCACTAGAGCACTTGACGAATTGATTTCACTCATGGTAACATCAAAAGAGATTCTGCTGTGAACAGCTGGTGTGGTGATTTTCCAGAGGGAAATTATAAATCACGTTTATGAGAATGTGTACAACTGTTTGCACAAGGGAGTTGCGAAAGATTACCTGTACATATTCCAATTAGTTTCTCATTGCTTTTCATTTTGTCTGAACGTTGAAACCATTTCAGACTACTCTGAAATCATTTCAAAGCACATCTCCCGCCTGATTATCATTCGTCTGAAGGGTCTATTTAAGCTGACTGTCATTCTTAATTAAAATCGCAGATCTGAACTGTGTCCTTTGAGAAATCAAAGGACCTTTAAGTTAAGCACTCTTTATAAGGGATGAATAATATTCTGAGTATTCCAGGGATGGGGGAGGGTGCTGGGAGGGAAGGTAATTTGGAAGACAACCATTCAGTCAAGGCACAAACAGAGGCATCATGAAATACTTTCCACGTGCCTGGATGAGTGCAGCTCCAACAATAGTCAAGAAGCTCAACACAATCCAGTTCAAAGCAGCCCGCTAGACTGGCACTTCATACACAACCTTAAGTGCTTATTTATTCCACCACTGGTTCTATTGGCTGCAGTATGCACCATCTCTAGTATTCACAACAGTGACTTAACCAGCCTACTTTCACAGCTCCTCACAACTGCACAGTCTTTGGAACCAGGAAGGAGGTCGACAGGCGTCTCAGTAAATTGGTTTATTATTTTTATGCGTACCAAGGAATGGTGACAAACCCGGTTTTGCACGCCATCCACACAGATCATTTCATCACATTGGTTCATGGAGGTAACAGAAGGAAAACAATAACAGGATGCAGAATAAAGTGTTATTCTTACAGAGAAAGTGCAGTTCATGCAATAAAGCCAAAATTGAGACTGTTGTCATATTGCACAATTATATGGGTGCACAGGTGCAATTGAAACAACATCACAGGCATATTGAGTCATGGAGAAGTACAGCACAGAAACAGGCCCTTCGGCCCATTTAGTCTGTACCAAAACAATTTAAGTCAAGTCAAGTCAAATCACTTTTATTGTCATTTCAACCATAACTGCTGGTACAGTACATAGTAAAAATGAGACAACATTTTTCAGGACCATGGTGTTACATGACACAGTACAAAAACTAGACTGAACTATGTTTTAAAAAAAACAGCACAGAGAAAGCTACACTAGACTACAGACCTACACAGGACTGTGTAAAGTGCACAAGACAGTGCAGACATTACAATAAATAATAAACAGGCTGCCTATTTCCATTGACCTACACCCCTGCCATAGCCATCCATACCCCTACTATTCATGTACCTATCCAAACTTCTCCTAAATGTTGAAATTGAAATTGCATGCATCACTTGAGCTGGCAGCAAATTCCACATTCTCGCGACCCTCTGAGTGAAGTAGTTTCCCCTCATGTTCCCCTTAAACGGATCATCTTTCATCCTTAACCAATGACCTCTGGTTTTAGTCCCACCCTCTTTATGTTCTGACAAATACAGTCTTAACCTATTCAATCTTTCCTTATAACTCAGGTCCTCCAGACCCGGCAGCATCCTTTTCAATTTTCTCTGCACTTATTCAATCTTTCCAGTCAGAGAGGCAACCCTTTGCTACCAGTCTCTGGCTTCTCCCAGCAAGCCAATGCTTAATCCAATTTACTACCTCATTCTGAATGCCGAGCAACTAAACCTTCTTGACCAACCTCCCTTGCGGGACCTTGTCAAATGCCTTACTAAAGTCCATGTAGACCACATACACTGCTTTGCCTTAATCAACTTTCCTGGTAGTTTCCTCAAATTTATCTATAAGATTGGTTAGTCATGAGCTACCACACACAAAGCCATGCTGACTATCCTTAATCAGTCTGTGTGTGTCCAAGTATTAATATATCTGGTCCCTTAGAATGCCTTCCAATAACTTTCCCACAGCTGATGTCAGACTCACTGGCCTATAATTTCCTGATTTCTGTTTAGAGCCTTTTTTAAACAGTGGAACAACATTGGCTATTCTCCCATCCACTGGTACCTCTCCTGCCGCTAAGGATGACGTAAGTATCTCTGCTAGGGCCCCAGCAATTTCTGCACTTGTATCCCATAGGGTCAAATGGAACACCTTGCCAGACCCTGGGGATTTATCCACTCTGACATGCCTCAGGGTAGCAAGCACCTCCTCCTCTGCAATCTGTACAGGGTCCATGAAGTTGAAGCCTTTTTGCCTCCTAAAGACTCTGTATCCATCTCCCAAGTAAATACAGATGTAAAGAATGCACTTAGGATATCCCCATCTGTTTTGGTTCCACACATGGATTACCATTCTGGTCTTCCAGAGGACCAATTTTGGCCCTTGAAGTCCCTTTGCTCTTAACATATCTGTAGATTCTCCTTCACCTTGTCTGGTAAAGCAACTTCATGCCTTCTTTTAGCCTTCCTGATTTTCTTCTTGTATGTTGTGTTGCATTTCTTGTACTCCATAAGCACCTCATTTGTTCCTGTCTGCCTATACCTGCTGTGCACCTCCTTTTTTGCCTTAACCAGGACCTCAATATCTCTTGAAAAGCAAGCTTTCCTACACTTGTTATCCTTACCTTTTGTTCTGACACATACAAGCTTTGTACTCTCAAAATTTCATTTTTGATGACCTCCCACTTTCCAAATACACCTTTGCCAGAAAAACAGCCTGTCCTAATCCACACTTCCCAGATAATTTCTGATACCATCAAAATTGGCTACACTTGTGGGCTGCCCCCACCACATCCTCAGACTGTTCCTGTTGTTGATTCAAATGACACATTTCAAGTTCAAGCTTATTGTCACCTGACTGTGCAAACATACAACCAAATGAAACAATGTTCCTCTGGACCACAGTTCACCCATAATACATATATCACATACTGCACATAAAACAAAATATTACCACAAATAAAATATGAAAATATAATTCAAAATGCATGTGAAGTGTTTAGCACAGGTAAACAGCAAGCAGCTCGCTGTCCTAGTGATGAGATCTCAGTTGTAGCAGGGTATTCATTAGTCTCATAGCCCAAGAAGCTGTTACTAAGTCTGGCAGTCCTAGTGTAGCTACTCCTGTATCTCCTTCCTGATGGTAGTGAGTCAAAGAGCTTGTGGGATGGGTGATAGGGACTTTCAACAATGCTTTCAGCCCTTGGATACAATGCTCCCAATCAATGCCACAAATAGAGAACAGGCAGACTCCAGTGATAGTCTCGACAGTTTTTTACTATCCTCTGTAGGGTCTTGTGGTCCGATGCCATGCAGCTTCCATACCACACGATGATGCAGACAGACACAACACTCTCTTTTAGAAAGTTGACAGAATAATGGCGAGGAGCTTTGCACACTTCAATCTCCTCAGAGAGTGTAGACTGTTGTGCCTTCTTGATAGATGAGAAGGTGTTGTAGGTTCAGGTTAGTATCCTTTATGTGCAACCCAAGGAACTTTATGCTCTTCACTCTCTCCATGGCAGAGATATTGATGTGCAATGCAGAATAGTTGACCTGTGCCTTCCTGAAGTCCACAACTATCTCCTTTGTCTTGTCCACATTGAAACTCCAATTGTTGTTCTCATAGCATTTGACAATTCTGTCCACCGCCTCTGTCTGCTGACTCGTTGTTGGTGATGAGGCCAACTGCTGTTGTATTATCAGTGAACTTGATGAAGCGGTCTGAGATTGGGTTGGCACTATATGATTCCATGTGCATGTGACAATAAAGCTGATTGTTAATCGATAAGGATGACAATCTATAATCTATAAGGAAAGATCTTTCCTTTCAGTGAGTTCTGACAAAGGGTCTCAGCCTGAAATGTCGACAGCGCTTCCCCCTATAGATGCTGCCTGGCCTGCTGTGTTCCACCAGCATTTTGTGTGTGTTGCTTGAATTTCCAGCATCTGCAGATTTCCTTGTATTTGATTATGTTGGCTGCTTTTCCTTGACAATGAGAAGTTTAAATGGAATCTGTGGGGGGGAAGTTGATTTCTGTGATGTGCTGAGCTGTGTCCACAACTCTGCAGACTCTTGCAATCACGGGCAGAGCAGTTGCCATACCAAGCTATTATGCATCCAAATGGGATAAGACATAAGACAATAGGAGTAGAATTAGGCCATTGAGTCTGCTCTGCCATTCCATCATGGTTTATTTATCATCCCTCTCAACCCCATTCTCCTACCTTCTCCCTTACTAATCAAAAACCTGTCAATTTCCACTTTAAATATGCCCAATGTCTTGGCCTCAACAGCCATTTGTGGCAATGAATTCTACAGATTCACCACCCTCTGGCTAATGAAATTCCTCCTCATCTTTGTCTAAGTGGGTGCCCTCTAATCCGAGACTCTGGTCCTAGTCTTCCCCACTATAGAAAACATCCTCACCAAGTCCACTCTATCTAGATCTTTCAAACACTCCTCAGGTTTCTGGAATCATTCTCCTGAACCTCCCTCAGACTCTCTCCAAACCCACAACATCCTTTTTAGATAAGGGGTGCAAAACTCCTCACAATACTACACGTACAATCTGATTAATGCCTCAGAAGGCCTTTTCACTTGGAAGATGAATCCTTAAGTTCTCAGTTCCTCCATCAGTCCCACAAAGACCTGTCTGTCATCAACCTCCTCTACTGCCAAGGTGAAGCCAAACACAAACGAGAGGAACAGCATCTGACATTCCCTGGGTGGTCTATAATTCAACAGCATGAACAGGGAAGTTTCCAATGTCAGGTAACCCTCCCTTCTGATGGGTTGTTTCTCTGATGGGCTATAGAGTTATATAATTCTATGATTCTACGCTCAACACCCAGTGATGGTACAATTCATAGCCTGAAGCTTGTGAAGATGCTTTCTGTGGTGCTTCAATAAATGGTGGAAGGATTAATGGAGCCATGCCAAGTTTCTTTAGCCTCCTGAGGAATAGAGTTGCTGGGTTCTGGCTACGGCATCTGTGTGGTTAGACCAGGGTAGGCTGTTGGTGATGGTCATTTCCAGGAACCTGAAACTCTCAACTCTCTTGACCACACAGCACTATTGATGAAACCGTCCACTGTGCCACCACCACCTGCAAGTTCCTAAGTCATGTACCATGGAAATCTATTGCTATTCCTTCATCACTGCAGGATTGAAACATGGTACTCCCTTCCCAGTGACTCCTTTCACACTGACAATTAATGTGATTCAAAATATATCAATATCGTCCCTGGGGCAGTCAGGGATAGGTATTACTTGTTGATCTTACCAGTGACACCTGCATCCCTTGAGCGAATAACTAAAGTCTTTACTTTAACCACTTTTCCCCAACCACCACTTTCCTTCAATTTGGGTGGTATGGAAGTAATTGAGCAGTTCAGTTAATCAGATGGCACAGTTGAAAATTACTCCACATTTCCATCCAGACAACAAGCAAAGATCAGTGACGCTAATATAAATATTTTAAGTGTGAAAATCAGAGGTCACTTCCTATCTGTCCAAGAAGAATGTTTGCTTCATTCTTTCTAAATCAAAGTTGCATTCATTTCTGAGCCTTGCATTAAGTGCTCATCAACAATAAAACTATAAAGATCATTTTGCATTTTGTACCATGTGAATCATTTTAAGGGCATCCTAAAGGGTTTCAAAGTCAATGAAATCCTTTTGAGGTACGCTGCTGTAACGTGGAAAATGTGACAACAAGTTTTCAGATAGCACTCACGAACAGCACTGTGTTAATGACCAGCTAATTGTTTTCAACTGAGATTGAGTGGTTAATATTCATCAGAGCACTGGAGGCTGAAATATTTCCTGCCTGCTCCTGGATCCGCTGCCATGCTGCCTTCTATCATCATCAAAGGCACAAATTTGAGGGGAGTAAAGGAATTTAAATACCTCGGTAGTGTCATCTCCAGTGATGTTTCCTTGGGTAAAGAAATCAAGGCCAGTCAGAGCCTGGACCTCCTGTGATCACATGTACTAAGCCAGCACAATATCGAGACAATTTGTACGAGACTGTTGTTTGCATTGTGAAACGTGGACCGTATGCAAAAGGCAACACAAACTGCTGGAGTGCTTCCACAAGCACAGCCTGTGATCCATTATGGGTATCTGCTGGTATGACTGTGTCACATACCTGGAAGTCTTTAATAGGGCGTAGACTTACCTGTATTGAAGCCATGATCCTGAAAGCACAACTTCGTTGGATCAGGCGTGTTATACGCAGTGAGGACTCCATACTCCCTAAGCAGCTGCTCTATGGCCAGTCATCATAGGGAAGTATGACATCTGTGTTAAAGCCAGCACTGCTTATAGTGGGCTTGCTTCCCAGCATCTGGAACACGGCACAAGACTGAACTGTTGACACACTTTGGTTCAACTTGCTCACAGCAACTTAAAAGATAGGCATTATGCAGACCTTATCCCCACTGTGAACATCTATGCTGTTCAATAATTGGCCTCAACAGTAATTTCCAAACACACATTAGACGAGATGCACAAGCACAATCATCAGCGTTGAAATTGTGGACAACTAACATTGGAGATCAATCCAGTGCTTTTTGCATAGTATCATTGGCTCTTTTATGTCAATCTAAAGAGGGAGGCTGGGCCTCGGTTCAGCACCATATCCAATAGCTGCAACTCCAACAGTGCAGCACTCCTGCAGTTCTATGCTAGAGAGCCCAGGCAGAAGGATATGTGCTCTTCTCTGGAGTGGTACCTGTTGACTTGGAGACAAGAGTGCACCCAACAATGCGTAAGCTAGCTCTTGTGAAAATATTTTTAAGCATCTGTTTGCAGTATGTTGGAGCAATTGGCTCCACAATACTTCAACACTTGCAATATTAGTGTCATGAAAGAGAACAACAGTTTCCAAATTTCTGCTACGCTGGCAAACTACTTGTAGAAGACTATATCTTAATTCCTGAAGAAAGGCAAATTAATATATCATTTACTTCCAAAGCAAAAAAGACTCCAACTCCCAAATTGTGTTAGAATTACCTTATGAGGAGAGATTATACGCACCTCACCTTTCCCCAGAGCACCGTAAATTTCCTGTGGCCCACTGCTTGTTGACCTTGAAGATAGGTAGGTAAACATTAATTAGTTGAATGCATTTTAGAAAGGAAACAAACAGTAATATAGTTTCTTCCCTGCAGTGCACTTCATGTCTCTGTATAAACATGGAATTGGTAATTTAGTGATTATTGTCACAAGTACTGAAATACAGAGGAAATTTTGGTTATGCATGTCATCCATACAGATCAATTCATCATATCATTACATTGGGGCAGTACAAGGGAAAACAACTACTGCAGAATAAACTGCTACTCTTGCGGAGGAAGTGCAATGCAAGTAGACAATAGGGTGCAAAACCATAGCAAGGTAGATTGTGTGGTCGAGAGTTCAGCTGAGGGGTCTGATCAATAGTCTTATTACAGTGGGATAGAAGCAGTCCTTGAGCTTAATGGGTATGTATTTTCAGGCTTTTGTATCTACTGCCGAATGGGAGGAGGAAAAGAGAGAAAGATCTTGGGTGGATGGAGTCTGATTATGTTGGCTGATTTACTAAGGCAAAAAGAAGTATACTAAAGTCAATGAGAAGAGACTCAATTCTTCTGTGATATGCTGAGCAGTGTCCACACAGATAGCCTTTGTGCCGATTTGTTGGGAAGGGAATTTTGATGTCCTAGTTATTAGCCTTAGGAAAGAATAGAGGTAATGGTGCCTTGACTGGAAACGTGCTGATGGATGCTGGAGAACAGGAGAAAATTGCATCCAGTACATTAAGATAAAACTGCTTGATTTTGGTGCAGGCATTCTTTGAATGGCAGTCAGACTACCAATGTGTGTGGCTTGATGAGAGGTTATGAGTTAGATGAGTTATTGATTATCTATAGTGCAATTTTGTTCAATTTGTTAACACGCAAATAAGCTGGAACAAAAAAAAAGCTTTGAAAATCTCCTTTGGTTGATGGTGTTAAACGTACCCCAGAATCTCTCTCACATGCTGACCTGAGTGAAGCTGTGTGCTGGGAACAACTATGATTAGATGCTTATATCCCTACAACCATTAGTGTAACAAATAAAGAAGGTAGTTTACAATAGCTAGGCCCAAGGAATTCCCCTCTTGCTCTCGCTTTCTAGTGTGGACTTTGGCCATAGAAGCAGGTTTTGATGTAAGCCAGCTGGTTAATAAGATGCTCTAAAGTATCACAAAGGCATTAATTAATCTATGATGGGATGTTTAGAATCTGAGAGCTTTCAGTATTTTATGGGATCAAAAGATTTCCCTTCACGTGTTAATTGAAATTGCTTGAAAACATTTACTACATGGAGACTTTGAAACTAAAAGTCTTATTTGCAATTGGTTTGAACTTAAGAACTGTGTTGTAGGAGAAAGCAATACTGAAACTTTGGAGCATGTGCTAATAATTCATTGAGGTATGGTAACCTCACATGCACACATTAGTACATTGTACACATAGTACAGTATTTATACAAACACTAGTAAGGCGATTTGGTCCTTTGTGGCTGTGCTGCTACAGCTGTTGGTATGGTTTGGTGGCAAAGCAGTTAAAACTGCTATAAACACAGAGATTCTGCAGATGCTGGAAATCGTGAGCAAACACACGAAATGCTGGAAAACTCAGCAAGACATATAGCATCAGGCAGGGGCTGCCTGACTTGCTGAGTTAGCCCTGCTACTTAGCAGATTCGGAGTGCCTGGTTTGATCCTGACCTCAGGTGCTGTTTGTACAGGATGAGCATTCTTCCTGTGGCTGTGAGTTTATTTTGGGTTGTTAAAGTATGCTGGAATGCTAGGTGGCCACTATAATCTGCCCCTAGGGAAGGCTAATGCCAAAAGGGGAAGGCACATGAGGAGGTAAATTGAAAGACCATAGGGGAATAGGACGATGGAGAAATGGATTGATGGTATTGCTGTGCTGAGAACTGTCATGGGTATGCTTACCCGAGTAGCCTCAAACATTGTAATAATGAAGTCACAGAGTAATACAGCATGGAAACAGGCTCTTAACCCAGCTCACGCATGCCGACCAAGATGTCTATCTAAGCAAGTCCCATTTGCCTGTACATATCCCTCTACACCTTTCATGTTCATGAACTTGTCAAAATGTCTTTTAAATACTGTAATTCTACTAGCCTCCACCATTTCTTCTGGTAGCTTGTTCCATTTACCAACTGGTGTCAGTGTGACAAAGTTTTAAACCTCAGTTCCCTTTTACAGTTCTCCCCTTTCAACTTAAATTTATGCCTTCCAGTTTTGAACTCCTCTATCCTAAGAAAAATATTTAATTAAGCCTTCTTCATGAACTCATCCTGCAACCCCGTGTTTTTATGCAGTTTCCTCTTTTCACTTGTATTTGCTTCTCTTCTAAGCAGTTCAATCCCAGTAACACACAATTGTTTAAAAATATCTCATCTCTTCAATCCCATTAATTATCTTATATCTATGTTTTACAGATAATGTACCTTCTCCAGCTGGAAACAGTGTCCCAAGTTTTATTCATTGATTCATAATTTTCGACATGTCTGTCAAATTAATACATGTGTATAACATAACGAGGGAGGTAGACAGAGTGAATGCAGGTATTCTTTTTTCCAGGTTGTTAATCAATAACTAGAGGTTTAAGGTGAGATGGTAGAGATTTAATAGAACCCAAGGGGCAGCTTTTTCACCTAGAGAATGGTCAGTATATGGACTTAGCTGTCAGAGGAGATGGATTGAGGTAGGCACATTGAAAAGGTACTTGAACAGGCACATGGATAGCAAAGGTTGAGAAGGATATGGGCCAAATGCAGGCAAGTGGGATAAGTTTAGATTGGAACCTTAGTTGGCATGGACCAGTTTTAGTGCTGTATGACTCTGACTTTATCCAGCTGGAGTATTCAAAACCCTATCCCAATACCCCAACTCCACAACAAATAGAAAGAGAACAAAAGAAAATGGAAGATTGTGTACAATCTTATTTAATATCTCTGTAGTTTCCTCATGGGTTTTGCTTGCGTTAAGAGATTAACCTTTAGTTATTGAATACTCTTGTGTAATCCCACAAATTGGAAAACACAGATTACAAGAAAAGATCATTGTAGCAGCATCATAAAGTCTGGAGATTTCTGATCTTCTGTGAGAGAAATTTGTCGACTATCATCAACAGCCACAACACTATGGGGAAATTAGACTAAGTTATGTCTTGTATGATCATCACACTCACAGCAAAACCAGGCATTGGACTGGGACTCCAGTTATTCCACTACTATTACCCTTTGACTCCTCCATCTCACAGCACCAGCCATTCCAAGAGATAAAACCTGGTTTGGTCTTCTCTTAAATATGTTTTTTTAAATTCATTTTAGGAAGTCCCTCATGATTGAGTAATTTTTGCTCTGTTTAGGGATACTTAAAGTTCAAGTTCAAAGTAAATCTATTATCAATTAATATATGTCACTATGTATAATCCTGAGATTTTTTTTCTTGTGGGCATACACAGTAAATCCTTGAAACACAATAGAAGCAATGAAAGACCACACCCAACAGAATGGAAAAACAACCATTGTGAAAAAAGGCAATAAGCTATGCAAGTACAAAATAACATCTAAGTAAACAAGCAAACAAGCAGGAAAGTAATAAATATCGAGAACATGAGAAGTCTTTGAAAGTGAGTCCATGGGTTGTGGGAGCAGTTCAGTGATGAGGCAAGTGAAATTAAGTGAAGTTATTCCCAGTAGTTCAAGAGCCTGATGGTAATAAGTGTTCCTGAACCTGGTGTTGTGGGTACCTTCTTCCTGATGGTAGCAGAGAGAAGAGAGAATGGCCTGGGTGGTGAGGGTCCCTGACGATGGATACTGCTTTCCTATGCCAACACTTCAATTGTGAGGAGGGCTTTATCCATGAAGGAATGAGCTGCTTCCACTACTTTTTGTAGGTTTTTCTGTTCAATGGCATTGGTGTGATTAGCCTCACATTCAGAAGTATAAAATGAGTAAAGCAGGGGGCTGAGTATACAGCCTTGTGGTGCACCTCTGCTAATGGATATTGTGGATGAGATGTTGTTGCCATTCTGAACTGACTGTTGTCTGCAAGTGAAGAAATAGAGGATCTAGTTGCACATGGAGGTGCTGAGGCCAAGGCCTTGAAGCTTATTGATTAGTTTTGAGGAGATAATAGTATTGAATGCTGAACTGTAGTTAATGAAGAGCATCTGATGTATGCATCTACACTATCCAGATGTTCTAGGATTGAGTGAAGAGCCAATGAAATAGCATCTGCTGTGATGGCAGGCAAATTGTAGTGATCCAAGTCACTTCTCAGGCAGGTGTTGATATGTTGCATCAACAACCTTTCAAAGCACTTCATGACAGTGGATGTAAATACTACTGGATGAAAGTCAATGAAGCAGGTTACCATGTTCTTCTCGGCCATCAATATAATTGAAGCCTGCTTGAAGCAGTTGGTATGTCAGACTGCCCATGCGAGGTTAAAGATCTTGGTGAACACTCCAACCAGTTGATCAGCACAGGTCTTTATTACAAAGCCAGGTACCCCACCTGAGTTGGAATCTTTTCCTCCTGAAGGATGCTCTCAGGTTGGCTTCAGAGATTGAAATCACAGGGTCATCAGGGATTGTGGGAGGTCACGATGGTTCTTCCATGCTTTTATGGTCAAAGCTAGCATAGAAGACATTGAGCTCATATGGGATGGAAGCCTTACTGTCTCTTGTGTCGCTTGGTTTCACTTTGTAAGAAGTAATAGCATTCAAGCCCTGCCACAGCTGTTGAGCAACCTTCAGTGATTCAGGTTTGGTCCAGAATTGCCACTTCACACATGAGATGGCTTTCTGACATTGTATCTGGACTCCCTGTATCTTATTTGGTTGCCAGACCTGAATGCCTCTGATCTGGTTCTCAGCAGATTGTGGATCTCACGGTTCCTCCATGACTTCTGGTTAGGAAATACTCTGAATGATTTTGTGGGGACAGATTCATCTCTGATTGTTTTTGTAAAGTCCATGGTAAGCATATTGTATTCATCCAGATCCTCTGATGAGACCTTGAACGTAGCCCATTCCACCGACTTGAAGACTCTCCACTGCCTCCCACTGGTGCCCTTATTTCTGGAACCTTGCTATTTAGTTTCTGCCAGTATACAGGTAGGAGGAGAAGGAATCAGATTTCCCAAAATGCAGTCTAGGCATAGAATGGTAGGCATTCCTAATTATGTGTAGCAGTGATTTGAGTGTATCAAGACCCTTGGTACTGCAGGTTATATGCTGATGATGATTGGGCAGAGATTTCTTCAGAAAAAAAACGATGGAAATCCTCGGCAATGAGTTCAAAGGGTCGGGTGAGGCTGGCTCTTGTTTGCTAATGGCAGCACTCAATATCTGGAGTGCCCGATTAACATTTGCCTTTGGCAGTATCTAATGTGTGGTTAGGATCATGGAGGAGAACTGTCTTGATGATTAGAATGGTCAGCACTTAATCATGGGGTGTTCAAGATTGGGGGAACAAGAATGCAACAAGACTGCTATTCATCCCTAACCTGCATCACTAACCTGTAACTGATCCCTCTCACATCTGCAGGCAGAAGTTGCCTACAAGCTTTGACACAGTACTGTACTTCAGAAGTGTTTCATTGATTGTGAGATATTTTGAGACATCTGAAGGAACTCTGTAAATGAATGCTTTTTTTTCTCTCTCCAACTGGGTTAGCGGAAGCAAATTAAACCTCCCGAAGCCACACTTTAGGAAGACAAACCAGCAGAGTCCCAGTTTATCTAATTATCATTACAATACAAAGGATTAATTGATGAGGATCACAAATGGACTCAATTGCACCCTAGATTAGTGCTCATTTTGAAAGGAAAGCTTCTTTGTGAAAAGATTTCTAATGATTAAAATTGTTTAAATATTAAACCCAAACATCTGTGCCTTCCATTATACTCCAATTCTTGGTTAAAGAGCAGGGAAAGAAAATAACCTATCTCTTTGGAGACATGCCCATCTTCTAGAAGAAAGCTAAAATGAGAGGTACTGTAATTGACTCCTTGTCTAGTCAATTATAGCTTAAATCAGTTGTAGCTATCCATAATTTGAGAGTTCATTTTACCGAATTTCAATCCATTGAGCTTCCCACTACCGAGAGTAGCCAAAAAGTTACATTCAATTTTAAACTTTTTTTTGGGTCGCACCAATGGCCCAGCTCATTAAGAATCTGACTCATGGTACTGGAGGCCTGGGTTCAATTCTGACCTCTGTTTACAGTTTGGTAAATTGGCTTATTATTGTTACATGTACTTTGTTTTGCATACCATTCATACAGATCATTTCACCACATCAGTTAGTGTAAAGGCAAAATAGTAGCAGAATGCGGGGAAAGAGCAGTGCAGGCAGACAATAAGGTGCAAGGCCATAGTGAGGCAGAATGTGAGGTCAAGAGCACATGTTATCATATGAACAGACTGTTCAATAGTTTGCACATTCTCCCTGTGACTGTGTGGATGAAACTTAAACTGAGGCGGTCACACCCAGAGAGCAGGCTTTAGATAGTAGATGGGTGACCACCAGGAATAATCAGTCAGTGCTTATTTCCCTGATCAACAAGTATAAACTTTTGGATACTGCTGTGGGGGATGGCGGAAGGGGCTGGAGGGTGGTAGAATGATTTGCCAGGATACAGCTGCAGCAGCAATGGCCAGTGGAACTTGAGGCTCAGCAGAGAAGGATAAAGTCAGGCAGAATGATAGTGATATGAAACTCAGCAATTAGGGGGATGGACAGGAGGTTCTGTGGCCATGAAAGATATGCCAGGATGATGTGTTGTCACCCAGGTGCTAGGGTCTGGGATGTCTCAGAACGGCTACAGAATATTCTCAAAGAGGGTGGGCAGCCAGAGGTCATAGTACACATTGGCACCAATGACCTAGCTAGAATGGAGGCAGAGACCCTGCACAGTGAGTATGGGGAGTGTGGAAAGGCTCCAAGGTAGTAATCTCTGGATTACCTCCAGTACCAAGTTAAGAATAGTATGAAAGTACACTTGAATGAGTAGCTGAGGAATTGATGCAGGGGGCAAGGTTTCAGGTTCTTGGATCACTAGAACGTCTTCTGAGGCAGGGCTGATCTGTACAAGAGATATCATCTATGGAAATGAGCCTTAGTCAACGTTTCAGATTAAGACCCTTCTTCAGGACTGAAAAGGAAATGGGAAGATGCCAGAATAAGAAAGTTGGTGGGGGGGGGGGGGGGGTGGGTGGAGGGAAGGGAAGGAGGATAGCTAGAAGATGATAGATATGGATGAAACCAGGTGGGTTGGGAAAAATAAAAGGCTGGCAAAGAAGGAATCTGATAGGCGAGGAGAGTGGACCAGAGGGTACAGGAAAAGAGGGAACCGAAGGTGAAGTGATAGGCAGGTGAGAAGAAGTAAGAGGCCAAAGTGGGGGAAAGAAGATGAGGGGAGGTGGAGGGAATTTTTTTTACTGGAAGGAGAAATCGATATTCAAGTTGGAGGCTACCCAGACGGAATATATGCAAATGTTAGAGAGAAAAAAGCACTAAATCCTTTTTCATGTTATGGAAATGTTTATTTATTTCCATATTTGCTGCTGACCTGCTGAGTTCCTCCAGCATTTTGTTGATGAGCAGATGGATCTTGGAATATAAGGAAATGGTAGGTGGAGTTTAGCTCAGACAAATGTGAAGTGTTGCAGCTTGGTCGGTCAAATGTAAAGAGACAGTACATTGTTAATGGCAAGACCCTTAAGAGTGTTGATGGGCAGATGGACCTTGGGGTCCAAGTTCATAGCTCCTTGAAAGTGGCTTCACAGGTCAAAAGTTCAAAAGTCTGGAAGTTATTATACATTTTTATAAAACTCTAATTAGGCCTTATCTAGAGTTTTGCATGAAGGAAGTTGAAGCTTAGAGGGTGCAGAAAGGGTTTGCCAGAATGCTGCCTAAATAGAGGGCATGTGCTATAATGAGAGATTGGACAAACATAGGTTATTTTCTCTGGAGCAGTGGAGGCTAAGAGGAGATCCGATAGAAGTCAATAACATTATCAGAAACATAGACAGAGAGTATGTTTTTTTCCCAGGGTTAAAATGTCTAATACCAAAGGGCATGTATTTAATATGAGTGTGGGTAATTTCAAAGGAGATGTGAGGGGCAGGTTTTTTTTACACAGAGTGGTAGGTGCTTGGAATGCACTGCCTGGGTGAAGATAGAGGCAGATAAAGTAGGGACTTAGTAGTAGGGAGATATTTATGTAGGCACATGAATGTGAGGAAAATGGAAGAAGATGGACATTGTGTAGGCAGAAGGGACTAGTTTAGCTGGCCATTTGATTACTATTTTAATTGACTTGGCACAGCATTGTGGATCGATGGGCCAGTCCCTGAGCTTACTGTTCTATGTTCCTCCCACATTCCAACTATAAGAGCAGGTTGGTTTTATTGTACTTGTACCACACAATACTGGTGCACATGACAGTAAACTTGACTTGTCAATTGACTACTGTAAATTGCTCCAAGTGTATAGGTGACTGGTAGAATTTATGGGAGATGATGAGGGTGTGGGGAGAATAACAAAAATGGGATTAATGCAGCATGTTAAATATGGGACTAATGAAGCATATTTCAGAGCATATACCAGCAATGTTAAACCTAATTTTGATTCTGACTAGAGTAACTGAAATTGATGGTCAATACAGACTTGATGGACTAAATGACCTGCTTCTGTCCTATTTGCATTTTAAGTCATACTAAGCATGTGTGTGAGTATATTCTGCATGTTGTCTATCTACGGGAGGGGAGTTCAACTCTCCAGCAGGCATTAATGCTATACTGAGCTGGGTGTACTTCCTTTCATTGTAGTACCCTTTTGCTTTGAAGACTCTCCATCTTGTTATACCACAGCTCTAAGTAGTCTTTCCCGTTCACAATGTCCAACATAAGACCAAAAGACATAGGAGCAGAATTTGGACATTTGGCCCATTGAGTCTGCTCCACCATTCAGTCATGGCTGACTCTTTTTTCAGCTCCTCAGCCCCACTCACTGGCCTTCTCATAATACACAAGGTGAGGCTCACCAGTGCCTTATAAAGCCTCAGCATCACATCCCTGCTCTTGTATTCTAGACCTCTTGAAATGAATGCTAACATTGCATTTGCCTACCTCACCACTGACTCAATCTGCAAGTCAACCTTTAGGGTGTTCTGCACAAAGATACCCAAATCCCTTTGCATCTCAGATTTTTGGATTTTCTCCCCATTTAGAAAATAGTCTGCACTTTTATTTCTACTACCAAAGTGCGTGACCATGCATTTTCCAACATTGTATGTAATGTGCCACTTTCTTGCCCATTCTCCTAATCTGTCTGAGTCCTTCTGCAGCCTTCCTGTTTCTTCAACGCTACCTGCCCCTCCACCAAACTTCGTATCATCTGCAAACTTGGCATGAAAGCCATCTATTCCATCATCTAAACCATTGATATACAGCACAAAAAGAAGTGGTCCCAACACCAACCCCTGTGGAACACCATTAGTCAGTGGCAGCCAACCAGAAAAGAATCCATTTATTCCCATTCGCTGCCTCCTACTAATCAGCCAATGCTCTAGCTATGCTAGTAACTTTCCTGTAATACCATGGGCTCTTAACTTGGTAAGCAGCCTCATGTGTGGCACCTTGTCAAAGGCCTTCTGTAAGTCCAAATATACAGCATCCACTGCTTCCCCTTTATCTATCCTACTTGTAATCTCCTCAAATAATTCCAGCAGGTTCATCAAGCAGGATTTTCCCTCGAGGGAACCATGCTGACTTTGTAGTATCTTGTCCTGTGTCACCAACTACTCCATAATCTCATCCTTTACAATTGACTGCAACATCTTCTCAACCAGTGAGGTCAGCTAACTGGTCTATAATTTCCTTTCTGCTGCCCCCTCCTTTCTTAAAGAGTGGAATGACATTTGCAATTTTCCAGTCCTCCAGAACCATGTCAGAGTCCAATGATTCTTGAAAGATTATTACTAATGCTTCCACAATCTTTACCATTATCTATTTCAGAACCCTGGGGTACAGTTCTCCCGTGTAATAGTAACTGCACTCACTTCTCTTCCTTCACACCGTTCAACACCTGGCACTCTGCTAGTGTCTTCAACAGTGAAGACTGGTACAAAATACTCCTTTAGTGCATCTGCTATCTTCTTCTCCCTCGTTATTAATTCTCCAACCTCATTTTCTAGTGGCCCTATATCCACTCTTATCTCTCTTTTATTTTTCATATACTTACAAAAGCTTTTTCAATTCACCTTGATATTGTTTTATAGCTTGCTTTTGTATTTTACCTTTTCTCTCCTAATGATTCTTCAGTTGCTTTCTGTAGGTTTTTAAAAGCTTCCCAATCTTCTGTCTTCCCATTAATTTTTGCTTTGTTGTCTGTCCTCTCTTTTGCTTTTACATTAGCTTTGATTTCCCTTGTTAGCCACGGTTGTACTATCTTGCCATTTGAGTATTTCTTTGTTTTTGGAATACATCTCTCCTGCACCTTCCTCATTCTTCCCAGAAATTCAAGCCATTGCTGATCTGTTGTCATCCCCGCCAGCACCTCCTTCCAATTTACTTTGGTTAACTCCTCTGTCATAGCTCTGTAATGTACTTTACTCCACTGAAATACTGTTATGTCAGACTTTACGTTCTCCCTGTTAAATTTCAATTTGAGCTCAGTCATGTTATGATCACTGCCTCCAAAGGGTTCCTTTACCTTAAGCTCCTAGTTCATTACACAATACCCACATCATCCTGTTTCTATACCCGCTGGCGTGTGGCATGGGTAGCAATTCAGAAATTACTACCCTGGAGGCCCTACTTCTCAGCATTCTGCCTAACTCTCTAAATTCTCTCTTCAGGACCTCATTTCTTTACCTTCCTATGTCATTGGTACCAATAATGCCATGATATTTGGCTGCTCTTCCTCCCCCTCCAAAGTGCTATGGACATGATTTGAGTTATCCCTGACCCTGGCACCTGAGAGGCAACATACCATCTGAGTGTCCCGTTCACATCCACAGAATCTCTTGTCTGTTCCACTGATCATTGAGTCCCCGATCACTACCGCTCCCCTCTTCTCCCTCTTTGCCTTCTGCACCACAGATCTATGCTCAGTGCCGGTAACCTGGCCTCCGTGGCATTTCCGTGGAAGATCATCTGCCACAACAATATCCAAAACATATACTTATTATTGAGGGGAATGGCCACAGGGGTGTTCTGCGCTAACTGCCTATTCACATTTCCAATTCTTCTCCTGACTGTCACCCAACTACCCACCTCCTGCAACGTAGGGGTGACTACTTCCCTGTAACTCCGATCGATGATCTCCTCACTCTCCCGTAGAAGCTGAAGGTCATCCAGCTGCTGCTCCCTAACACGGTCTTCAAGGAGCTGCAGCTGGATGCGCCTCCAGCAGATGTAGTTCCCTGGGAAGTACATGTTTCACATTGATAGGAACTGACACCTTAAGCTGCTACAAACCACACATTTCAGAAAGAAATAAAATGCTGGGTATAAATGCTAAATGGTTGACAAATGGTGTAAGACATTACAGTCCGTCACTGAAGTGGGAAACAATTCCCTGGAGTCAAGTCTCAGTTTCAGCTAATGCTTCAACAGAGCAGGGACCATTCACACCGTTTGTCTTATGCTACACGAGAGAGAAACCTTTTTTCTCTCTTTTGTAAGTTATCTTACAAGAACTTTTTCTTCCTCCCTGTGAAACCTAATTCCTTCATTAGCTTTTGATTCATCCCAGTGCTCAGGCGAACACAGATCGGAACAGATTACAAATTGACCCATTATTGTCTTGCCGAGCAAGGTACCATATTTGTCAGCTCTTGCAGACCTGATGGTAAGGGAATATTCCCCCAGGAGCGACCCTTGTCTTTGCTTCTTCAGTGTTATCATGAATCAGAAATCTAATAGCTTGATATCAGTAGAGATCAATGAGTGTAGGATTCAACCCCTTTCCCTTATTCAGCTGTTTCCCTCTGTACTCAGTGAGTGCTCGGCTGTTTTGTGCTGAAGAGCCTCAGATAAGAGGCTTTGGTAACCTGAATCGAGAAGAAAAAGGTGTGCTTAGTAGTAATAGGAAGTAAAAAATGTAGACTTGCTCTGGAGCATCATTCTGATTAGAAGCTATCAATACGTTTGATTATATTGGCTGCTTTTCTGAGGCTGTGTGGAGTTTATACAGAGCCTGTGGAAAGGAGACTGGTTTTCCTGATTTGTTGAACTATGTTCACCACTCTAGGGATGTTTCTTGCGATTATAGTCCGAACGGTCGCCAAACCCCAAGCCATGATACATCTGGATAGAATTATTATGAATCGATAAAAATTGGTGAGGGTCAAAGGGACTTGCAAATTATCTTTATCTGCTTAATCAAGTAGAGGCACTGGTGAACTTTCTTTGCCATGATCTCTGCCTTGTAAAAGCCTTGTACCTTTCTTGTCTACCTGCACTGCACTTGCTCTGTAACTGTAATACCTCATTTTGAATGTTGTTGTTTTCACTTGTACTACATCAATGCACTGAAGTAATAAAATGATCTGTATGGATGGCATGCAATACAAAACTCCTCACTGTACCTTAGTAATGCAACAATAGTAAACCAATTTACCAATTTAATTTGCATTTGAGTGTAGGAATTAGGAATGGCAGTAGACTATTCAGCTCTGACCTTCAATTTGCAAGCCCACTTAATAAGATCGTGACTGAACTGACTAACCTCAACTTGATATTCTGCCACCTTCCCAGCACCATTTCACACCCTTGCATATCAAGAATTTATTTACTGCATGTCTGCCTTAAAGTTATGAGACTCTTATGTCCACTAAGGGAGTACACAAGATTGGTGATCTTACAGTAAAGCATACAATTTAAAATACAGTAAATATCATGTGTTTCCAACTGAAGAAAGGTTATTATTTTTATTTATCCTTTCTTGCATATGCGTGCTTGATTAGTTGAAGCATTGAGTTCAAAATTCAGGGAGTTATGTTGCAACTGTATAAAACTCTGGTTAGGGCACATCTGGAGTGCCACATTCAGTTCTAGATGCCCCATTATACGAAGGCTCTGGAGGTTGTGGAGAAGGTGTAGAAGAGGTTTACCAGGATCTTGCCTGGATTAGAGGGTATGTGCTCTGAGAAGAAGTTGGAAAACTTAGGTTGTTTTCTCTGGAGTGGCAAAGGCTGAGGGAAGACTTAATAGATGTTTATAAAATTATGAGAAGCATAGATAGACAGTCGGTATCTTTGCCCCAGGATCGATATGTCTAATACTAGAGGGCACATATTTAAAATGAGAGAGGGAAAGTTCAAAGGAGATGATCTGAACACTCTTTTGTACAATGTGATGGGTACATGGGATACCTGTTCTCCCTTTCACATTCACAACATTTCAGAACACTATACAATCCTTTCAAATTGTAGTTCCTGTTGTAAATTTAACAAAATCCTCACAACCACCTCCCACCGCCAACAATATAGTTGTTGCCTACAAAATATCTTAAGGATGTATATTGCCCTTGATAACTCCCTTTCTCATTATAAGACAGGAGGTAGAGAGAAGAACAGGCCTTGTTTAGAATAATGTAGAAAAGAACTTTGAGAGCCGGCTGAGCCCTACTTGGCCATATGTTAAACCTGTCAAAAGCTATTAACATCTCTGGCTATAAAACAATTAAATTCTATAAAAATTAGAGAATCAATTTTAAATATTTAAACTTATTAAAAACTTAAACGTCAGTAAAATTATTTAATTAAATTCTATAAAAAATGTGATTGACCGAATACTTATTCAGAGTTGTCTCAGCTGCTCCTCTACATTAGAATGAGTAAGTTGCTCTTGTTGACATTGGTGCTGCTGATTCTCCAAGTGGATCCTGGTGAAAACGTTCATTCCCCCATCACAGACTAGCTGGCATCTAATTGATTGTGTGTACCTTTGATTCTGCGTGGAACTGCAGGAATATTCCAGCAGATTTCAGCTCAGTGGAGCTTTTGTGGCAACTTGGCTGTTTCGTAGTCACCACCGCTGATTCTGGTTTAATAAAATTCCTGGTTCATTTCAGTAGTTAATGGAATTAAAATTCACTAGTCCTTTAGAGGCAGATACAGACTTTTGTGGTAAGCTAAACTTTAAGGAGATGCACACTTAAATTGTTTTATTGACTTATAATTGCCACATGTCAAAAGGGTTAAGTTCTTCAAGTTTCTAAGAGTAAACATCACTAATATCGTGTTCTCGCTCAGCCATGTTGACGTCATGGCCAAGAAACATCACCAGTGTCTCTGTTTCCTCAAGAGACTAAAGAAATTTATCATGCCCCCTTTGATTCTCACCAATTTTTATTAATGCACCACTGAAAGTATCCTATCCGGATGCGTCATGGCTTGGTATAGCACCTGCTCTGCCTGTGACTACAGGAAAGTGCAGTGAATTGTGTGCACAGAAATTAGCCTCCCCTTCAATGACTCTGTCTATCCTTCTCCATTCCTTTGTAAAGCGGCCAACTTAATCAAAGACTCCACCCATCCAAGGCATTCTGTTTCCTCCCCCTCATCAGGCGGAAGATGCAAAATCCCAAGAGCACTTAACAACAGGTTCAAGGTCAGCTTCTAACCCACAGTTATAACAATATTAACAGTCCCCCTAGTACAATCAGATCTCACAATCTAACTTGCTAGTCTTGCACCTTATTGTCTACTGCACTGCAGTTTCTCTATAACTGTTACACTTTATTCTGCACTCTTATTGTTTTACTTTGTACTATCTCAATGTATTGTTGTACGAATGGTATGCAAGACAAGCTTTTCCATTTTGGTTCATGTGACAATATGAATTGATTTACCAAATTACCAAGGTACAGTGAAAAATCATTTTGCATGCCATCCCTACGGTTAAAGATTAAAAGTTAGCATTATTTGTCATGTGTACATCGAAACATTGAAACGTGCAGTGAAATACATTGTTTGCATTAATGACCGACACAGTCTGGATGTGTGCTGGCAGTAGCACACAAGTGTTGCCATCCTTCCAACATTAGCATACCCACAACTCACTAACCCTAACCTGTATGTCTTTGGAATGTGGTAGGAAACTGAAGCACTTAGAAGAAATACACATTGTTATGGTAGGACCTAAACATTCCTTAAAGACAGTGGTGGGTATTGAACCCAAATTGCTGATCACTAGCACTGTAAAGTATTAGACTAATCACTATGCCACCATGCTGCCCTCTCAAGCTGAGCTCCCAATGGAAAGTAAATATATTCAGAAGATACCATAATGTATCTTGCTGGGTCTAAAAGCACTTGGAGACAGCTGGAGGCCACAACAGGCATTATAGGAATACTTAGTTTGTTTTCAGTTAGAAACTTTACCCCAGTTGGTTGTACTCAACATTTAGTACTGTAGTGACTATGCTCTGTTTCCATAATTCTTTCCTCTTGACTTCAATGAATCCAAATTTTGGAAGTTGAGGATAGAATCAGGAAATGCTCAGCAGGTTAGGCTGCATCTACACAAAGAGTAACTGCCCTACAATTCAGGTCAAAGACTCTTTCAAAATTGAGTTCTTTGTTTACTGCGCTTTTCAGGACTGATGAAGGAAATTGGAACATCAATCAAAGGATCAGGGATGACTTTATGGAGGTTTATAAAATTATGAGAGCAACAGCTAGGATAGATGGATTGGAAACACAAGAAACTCTACAGATGCTAGCAGTCCAAAGCAATGCACATAAAATGCTGGAGGAACTCAACAGGTCAGGCAGCATCTATGGAAATGAATAAACAGTCGACCTTTCGGGCTGAGACACTTCAAGACTGGAGAGGAAGGGGGAACATGACAGATTAAAAAGGTGGGGGAGGCGAAAGAGGATAGCTAGAGGGTGATGGGTGAAGCCAAGTGGATAGGAAAGGTCAAGGACTCGAGAGGAAGGAATCTAATATGAGAAGAGAGTGGACCAAAGGAGAAAGGGAAGGAGCAGGGAACATGAGGAGGTGATAGGCAGGCGATAAAAGGCAAGAGGCCAAAGCGGGTAATGGAAGAAGATGGGATGGAGAAGGAATTTATTTACTGGAAGGAGAAATCAATGTTCATGCCATCAGGTTGGAGGCTACCCTGACGGAACATAAGGTGTTGCTCTTCCACCCTGAAGATGGCCTCATTGTGGCAGAAGAGAAGGCCATGGACTGACAAGTCAAAACAGTAGTGGGAATTGGAATTAAAATGTTTGGTCATCAGGAAGTTCCACTTTTGGTGGATGGATTGGAGAAGATCGGCAAAGCGGTGCCCCGATAGATTGGATCTCTTTTCATCCCGAGGCTGAGGAGTCTGTGCTTGAGGGAACAGGTTGACAGTTAGAAAGGTGATATTTAAGGGAAGTATGAGGGGTTAGCGCAGAGTGTGGTAACTATCTGGAATGAGCTGCAAGAAGTGGTGGTGGAGGCATATACAGTTACAAAACTTCAAATTTGTTTGGGCAGATATTTGGATAGGAAAGGCAGAGAGGGATATGGACCTAATGAGGGATTGGCCTAATGGTCAGCATAGATGAAGTAGCCCAAAAGGGCCTGTTTCTGTGCTACGATAAGACCATAAGATCTAGGAACAGAATTAGGCAATTTGGCCCATTGAGTCTGTTCTGCCATTTCACAATGGCTGATCCAGTTTTCCTGTCAACACCAATCTTCTCCCTTGATGTCTTGACCAATGAAGAACCTATCAAACTCTGCCTTAAATATATATAAAGACTTGGCCTCCACAGCTGCCTGTGGCAAAGAATTCCATAGATTTACCAATCTCTGGCTAAAGAAATTCCTCTTCATCTCTGTACTAAAAGGATGCCCAATTATTCTGAGGCTGTGTCCTCTGGTCTTAGACTCTCCCACCATAAGAAACATCCTCTCCACATCCACCCTATCAAGGCCTTTCACCATTCAATATGTTTCAATGAGGTCACTCCTCATTCTTCTGAATTCTAGTGAATACAGGCCCAGAGCCATCAAACACTCTTCATATGGCAAGCCATTCAATCCTGGAATCATTTTCGTGAACGTCCTTTGAATCCTCTCCAGTTTCAGCACATTTTTTCTGAGATAAGGGGTCCAAACCTGTTCACAATACTCCAAGTGATGCCCCAGCAGTGCTTTATAAAGTTTCAGCTTTACATCGTTTCTTTTATATTCTAGTCTTCTTGAAACTAAATGCTATCATTGCATTTGCCTTCCTCACCACAGACTCACCCTTTGCATCTGTTTTTTGTATTTTCGCTCCATTTAGAAAATAGTCAACACTTTCATTTCCTCTACCAAAGTGCATGATCATACATTTCCCAACACTGTATTACATCTGCCATTTCTTTGCCCATTCTCCTAATCTAAGTCCTTCTGTAGCCTCTCTACCCTCTCAAAACTACCTGCCCTTCCACTTATCTTCATTTCATCTGCAAACTTTGCAACAAAGCCATCAATTCCATCATCCAAATCATTGACATATAACTTATAAAAGAATCGATCCCAATACAGACCCCTGTGGAACACTACTAGTCACTGGCAGCCAAGCAGAAAAGGCTTCCTTTAGTCCCTCTCTTTGCCTCCTGCCGATCAGCTACTGCTTTATCCACGCTAAAATCTTTCCTGTAATAAATACCATGGGCTCGTAGCTTGTGAAGCAGCCTCATGTGTGGCTCCTTGTCACAGGACAAATCTCTAAGTTGCTTTTCTGCACGATGTATATACCAGATCATGTTGAGCACTTTGAGAAATTACTCCTGTAAAAAATAGACAGCATCAAATAATTTCCAAACTAGGGTGCTTTTGTTTTTAACTCGATCCAAACCAGAGCTAACTGGGCAGTAGAGTTCACTTTCAGTTTGCTACTCTTAATGAAAGCATTTGATCATTTGCAGGATGATGAGGTTTTCTGACTCCCTCGTACACAGCACAAAATTATATGTTATTGTTCAAGAAATGTAGTGGAAGCTAAATCTACCAGTGATAATAGCCTTCAGGAGAAAAGTCTATGAGAGAGAATTTCTAAACATGTAGATTATCCACTTGAAGAACATATAAACAATAAATACATAGATTAAAGTAAAATTCCAGAGGGCTTTGCAAATCAACTTTTACTGGGTGAAAGATCTCTGTTGCATTTCCCTGAAAGTAATCAGACCACCTCAGGTGGATGTGGTTTCAGAAGCCGAGCCCCAAGATTGTAGAAACGTCCCCTTCCAAAAAAAAAGCCAACCACCACCCTACCTTTCCGTAAAACCTACTGTTTCACTTGAGTAGATGTCCTCCACACTGATTAGAAACACAATGGCTCCTGGTCTGTGGTGAAAAATTACATTTTTTGGAAGAAGATGGAAATTAAAATAAAAGGGGTGGAAGCACTCGGCAATTCAAGCAGCATCTATAGAGAGAGGAAAACAGCACTTCAGGCTATGAAGCCGTTCTGATGTACTTTTCACTTTTCTACTATTTTGTGCTTATTTTTTTTTTGGAGATACAAGAGATTGAGGTACTAGCAATCTGAAGCAACACTCGAAGGAGATGGGAAAACTCAGCAGGTTAGGGAGATTTATGGAGGGAAATGAACAGTCACTATTTCAGGTCAAGACTCTTCATCAGGACTGGCCCAGAATTCTTGACCCGAAACATCGACTGTTCATTTCCCTCCATAGGTGCTGCCTGATTCACTGAATTTTTCCAGCTTTGTGTGTTGTTCTGTATTTATTGTTACCATATATATTGTTTACTCCATTGCACCCTGATGTATATGGCAATAAGCTAATCTGCTTCTGACTGGGTACGGGTTTGTTTGTGTCCCAGGAGGTAACTTGCTTTTGATTCTGTATTTTTGTACAGATTTTGTCGATGGAAGCACACATCACTTGGCCCTGCTGATCTCTGTTACTGTTTGCAGCATCATTCTTGCACTGCTCATTATTTTCTTCTACTTCAGGTCAGTACCTGGCAATTAACTGCATGTGACTACACGGTAAGTTTAGCTGAAGATATTGCCTCTTTTAGAAAGCTTTGCTTTGGTGCCCTTTCCTGACCTGTCTGTATCAGGTAACACATAAAGTGCTGGAGGAACTCAACAGGTTGGGCTACACCCGTGGAGGAAAATGGACAGTCAAGGTTTTGGGTTGAGACACTTTGTCAGGACCTTCAGCCTGACCCATCGCATTCTCCCATATTTTGTGTGTTGCTGGAGATTTCTAGCAGCTGCATTCATTCTTGCATCTGTGTCAAGTCCTGTTTACTTCTCATTCCAGTGCTGTCTGTCTTACATAAGCTCCCAATCCAGAACATGAAGAAATTAATTAGGAGCAGGAACACGCTACTCAGCCCCTTCAAGCAAGTTCTGCCATTTTATAAGATCCTGCTGATCCAGCGCACTCATGTTTACCTTTAATGACCTGTCATCTCCTTGCTTATCAAACATTCATTCAAAGGCTGTACTTCCACCATCCTGTGAAGAGGCAAGTTCCAAGGCTTCACCACACCTTAGAGAAAAATAAGTTACTTCACGTTTGGTTTTTAACTTGGCAACCCCATATTTTTCCCTGACTCTAGACTTTCCCATAAAAGGAAACATCTTCTTCACTTTCAGGATCTGATACATTTCAATCATTAATCCGTAACCTGTTGTCAAACCTCTCCTTGCTTTTGGAATACAGAGTCATAGAATTCTAAAGCACAGAGATGGGCTCTTTGGCCCTTTGCCCCCATGTTGACAATTGTAATCATTTATACTAATCCATTCGCTCTCAATCTGCTCTGTAGCTTTCCGTACCTTGGTGATTCAAGTGCCTATTTAAATGCTTTTTGAAAGTTATGACCATCTTTGCTCCACTGCCCCCTCAAGCAGTGTTCCATATTCTTGCCACTCTTAGTTCTCCCCAGATCCCCTGTAACCCTCCTACCTTTCACCTTATACCTGTGCCCAGGTTTAGGAATTCCTATCAAGAGGAAAAGATTCTTACTATCTGGCCTACCAATCCTCTGATACTCTTCACCCTCTCTGACCCTTCAAGGTTGCCAGCCTTGTTGAAGAACCCTTCATATGACCCTGCATTTTGTTGTTCTCTCCCTCAGTAGCGAAATTCAAGTTCAGGATCAACTGTTATTATCACTCAACCATGCACATTTATACAGCTAAATGAAACATTGTTCCCCTGGGGGCTAGGGACTAGGTGTAAGTATAGTTACACACACAGCACACGTAGTTATGATCCAAAACAATATCAGCAAAAGACCTTGAGTGGCATGGCATGGCATGGCCTGAAGACTGGCAGGGTGATATCATGAGTGAGGTGCATCTTTATGTAAGACAGTATAATGTTACTAGCACTATTATAATAAAACAAGCTGTATTATAAATGTGCGAAACAGCAGCAATAAAAGATGAGAAGTGACCAGTGCAGGATGAGAGTGTGTCTGTGGATTGAGAAGTGGAGTTGGTGGGGGGAGGGGGGGCTGTGGTTTGGGCATTCAGACAGGATGTACATGTGCAGGGTGACAGCAAGGTATCAGAACTCTCACAGCCTTGGGGAAGAGCCTGACAGTTCTGATTTGTATGCTGTGGCAGAGTAATGTAATGGGTGATGGATGGCACATATTGTTCATAATAGAAACTGTTCTACATAGCTCACAAGCACTGTCATCGAGTTGTGTGTTCACATCAAGAGATGGTGTCTGATGTAGGGCACTGCTTTTGGTTTTGTTTGTGATGGAAATAAGGGGTTGCAGCTTTTGTTAGGCACATTAAACGACTCTTGCATGTTTTTTATTCACAGTATCCTACACTGTGATACCTTCTGCCTGGCAGCAGGAGGTCAGAAAGATTGTGGGAAGGACAGGAAGGGTCTTTGACGATGCTGTATATGCAGTGTTTCTGGTATATATCCTGAATGGGATGGGTGGGAGAGAGACCCAGATGATGCATCGCTCACTGTCCGTTGCAGGGGCTTGTGATCTGATGCATTGCAATTCCTGGTGATGTGGGTGATCAGGACACTCTGGATGGTGTGCCGGCAGGATGGGGGGATGGAGGAGCCTCGCTTGCCTCAGTCTCCTCAGGAAGTGAAGGTGTTGCTGTGCTCTCTTGACTAAAGAAGTGGTGTTGACAGGCCTGATGAGATTGTTCACACCATGCAAAGAAACTTGGTGCTCCTGACTCTCTCCATGGAGAAGCCAAGTCTCTAATTGCCAATACCCTCTTTGCCCTTTGCGGTTACCTCCACTGACAGGACACCCTGGGCAATAGAGACAGCCTTCCCTGTGACCCTCATCCCATCAATGAGTCAAAATTAATCACATCCACCAAAATGCAACTGTTCATAGCATTGTGTGAAGGAATCCAATGATGTGATAAAAATCTGCTTCCCCACACCTCTCTGAAAAGAATTAGGAAGTGTTGTTAGGGAGCAAAGCTGAAGCAACTGTCTGCTGTTAAAGCAGACATTAATCAGGGGCTTGTCTGCAAATATACACACATCTCCAGTAGAACTAATTGATTTTCTTAAAGCTGGTTATCAAAGACAAAATGATCTCTTGTACTGAAGCAGGGTCCATGTGTTCCCAAAGCCTGAAGAAAGCAGCATCCTAATGAAAGGAAATAACCCATGTGAATAGGCTGAGGACTGTGTATGTACTCTATTAACATTACAGCTGTCTGCTGTCAAAGCCTTTGATGATTAACAAGAGCTCTGACTCACACAGTTATGGTTTCAAGTCCCACTCTGGAGCTCAAAAATCTAGGCTGGTCCTCCAGTGCACAGTTGAGGTAACATCATCAGATGGGACTTTAAGCAATCGTATACAGAAGATAGTCATGGCTGGTAGACCACTGCCTCATAAAACCGGAGACCCCATTCAGTTTGGATCTTGAGCGCTATCTGCAAGGAGTTTTCACATTCTCCCTGAGGCTGCATTCTGATGCTCTGGTTTCCACCTGTACCTCAAAGACCAGAAAGGTCAGTAGATATTTTGGCTGATGTAAGTAGCTCCATTGTGCAGTGGAACCTGGGGGTAATTGAAGGGAATGTGGTGACAGCGAAATAAACTGCAGGATTACAGTAAATAGATGGTTGATGGCTGTCACTCTCAGCGGGCCGAAGGGCCTGTTTCTGTGCTATACCACAATGACACTTTCACATGGCACCCTTCTGAATAAGAGTGGGTGGAGTTCAAGCTAAGCAGTCAGTTCAGACCCCAAATAAGATTCATTTAGCCTTAATCACTTGTTACTTGCTGTGCACCACTAGGCCACCAAGTTTCTGACATGACACCAGTTACTGCACTCCCAAAGTATGTACTCATGGGCTCATCCCTCCAATAGTATTTACATGTGATGCTGCCTCAAGAAGCCAACATCCATCATAGAAGACCTCCCTGATATGGGCCATGACATCTTCTCGTAGCTAGCATCCAACAGGAGTACAGAAACCTGAAGTCCCAAACCACCAGGTTCATGGACAGTGACTTCTCTTCAACCCTTCAGTTCTTGAAACAGTCGACACAATAATCACTACTTTAGTATAGCAACACTATGACCACTTTGCACTAAAGTGCATTTGGTGCTTTTTGTTTATTCTAACTGTGTTCTTTTTCATTAAAATAGTGTATAATTTATGTTGTTTCTTGTGAATGTTGTGTATCTGACGTTAAGTGCCTGTGATACTGCTTCAATTAAGATCTTCATTGCACCTGTGCAAATGACAGTAAACTCAACTTTGACTTTGCTTGTAAATTAGAATCAGAATCAGGTTTATTCTCACTGACATAGGTTGTGAAATCTATGGCTTTGCAGCAGCAACAGTGCAGTGTAAGACATAAGCTACAAAACAAATTAATAGTGCAGAAGAGGGTAATGAGGTAGGGTTCATGGACCATTCAGTAATCTGATGCAAGAAGGGAAGAAACTGTTCCTTAAATATTCTGAAAGGTGTTAACAATGTGTAAGTGTTTGCTTTAATAATGCCCATTCTTTATGAAGGTATAAGAGGCAAGATGAAAGGCCGAGATACAACATGGGCATCGAGCAGGATGAGACTTTCATTCCAGCAGGTGAATCCCTCAAAGATCTGATTGAGCAGTCTCAAAGCTCAGGCAGTGGTTCCGGGCTCCCTCTTCTGGTAAGCAACTCATACTTCAAGCGTATTTCTTTGAAACAAGAGAAAATAGTTCCTATGGGGCTTGACTAGCTGATCTGAATAATGTTTCTCCTGGCAGGGGAACCATCATGAGTCGTCACCCTTATATAAGAAAGATGCTATCATACTGGAAAGAGTGCAGAAAAGATTTATAAGAGGCTGAGTTAAAGAGAGAGGCTGGGTAGGCTAGGACTTTTTTTTCTTGGACTGTAGGAGAATAGAGATTTTACAGGGGTGTATAAAATTACAAGGGCCATTGGTGTAGTGATAGTGCACAGTCCTTTAACCAGGATTTGGGAATCAAGAACTAGAGAGCACAGCTTTAGGTGAGAGGGGAAAAATTTAAAAAGGACCTCGGGCAACTTATTTGCACAGAGTGCGGTACATATAAGGAATGAGTTGCCTGAGTAAGTAGTTGAGGCAGATACTGTAATAACAACTCTGGACAGGTATATGCATAGGAAAAGCTTAGAGGGGTGTAGGGCAAATGCAAACAAATGAGACTAGCTGAAAAGGTGTTTGGCCAATATGGATCAGTTAGGCTGCAGGGTCTGATTCCATGCTCTGGGATACTGACCGTATGTGGTCAGCCATTTGCCACTGAAATGAGAAGAAATCTCTTCACCCCAAGCAAATGAATCTTTGAAACCCTCTATTCAGGAGTGCTGGGGAGGTATAGTCACTGTTCATGACTGTAGGATTTTAGTTCTTAAGCAAATAATGGGATGGGAAGTTAGTGCGGGAAAGTGGTGCAGAGGCAATGACACACCAGGCAGGAGGGGCCGAATGGACTGATCCTGTCCCTCAAGCTTTTACCAGTCACCCCTACTTGCATGCAGAAGAGAATTACATGTCTGCTCCCACCTGGCCTCATCTTCACGTTGTACTGTCCAGTTCCCCAGCTCTAGAGTCTACTGTCAGAGCGAGTCCGTTTCTGATTTTCACTTCTTGACAATGTTTAGCAGCGTTTCATGATCTTGTACATTACAGCACAAATAAGCACATGCACATACAGACACACACACAGCTCTTTCTCTATTGCTGTTGAACTTTATTCTGCTTGCTGTTATTGTCTAACCTTGTTCTACCTCGATGCACTGTGTAATGAATTCATCTGTATGAATAGTAAGCAAGAGCAGCTTTTCATTGTGCCTCGGTACAGTTCCAATTCCTTGCACATAAACACATAAATATGTGTACACATGACATATGCACCCTGAAACATGTGTGTAAGTAAAATATTTGAGCTATGAATTAAAGTTGCTACTGCTGTCAAAATCAGTCTGTCTTGGCTTTTCATATTCTGCCAAAATTCAGCAGATTATGTTGTTCACGGTCCATTACATAACACACACACACACACACACACACACACACACACACGTATACAGTACACTTATAGACATGTATGTGAGTAGAGTTTTTGAGCTGTGAGTTAAAATTGCCGCCACTTGCTCTGCCTTTCAACAGGTACAAAGGACGATAGCAAAACAGATTCAGATGGTGAAACAGATTGGAAAAGGCCGTTATGGCGAAGTCTGGATGGGGAGGTGGCGAGGTGAGAAAGTTGCCGTGAAAGTCTTCTTCACCATGGAAGAGGCAAGCTGGTTCAGGGAGACGGAGATATATCAGACTGTGCTCATGAGGCACGAGAACATCCTAGGTGAGTTCACACAGCCTGGTGTTCACCTGCTTCTGTCAGCCCTCCCCACACTTGACTCTGTGTCCCAGCTTGTTCCCAACAGGCAATGCAGCAGTGTTGTCGGACTTCAATCAAGATGGAACTAAAGTTGGGGGCGAGGAACACAAAGCTCTCAGTTCCTCAGGATTTAGCTTCCCTCTTATCAGCTTAACCACCTTGTGATTTTCAGATCTGGAGGGAACTTGTGGGAGCCTGACAATGACTCTAGATTCAGTGCTCTTGAATAGACTGCGTGAAACGTTCTTGGGGATCAGAATCTGGTTAATTGACTATGTCATATGCATAAAATTTGTTGGTTTGCGGCAACAGTACTGTGCAAAGACATAAAAAAATTAATATAAATCACAGGGTAAATAAATAGTACAAAATATATGAAAGATGTTGTTAAACTGAAAAGAGTGCAGAAAAGATTTACAAGGCTGCTAGGACTTGAGGGACTAACTTATAGGGAGAAATTTAGCAAACTTAAACCTTTTTCCTTAGAATGTAGACTCTGATCTTATAGAGGTGTATGGAGCAAAGAGTGAATGAGTCCACCATTTTTTCCCAGGGAATCAAGAACTGCAATGCATGTTGAAGGTGAGTGGGGAAAGATTTAACAGAAGCTTGAGGGACAACACTTTACATAAAAGATTGTATGTATGTGGAATAAGCTGCCAGAGGAAGTGTTTGAGGCAGGTACAATAACAACTTTTAAAGGGCAGGTACATAAATAGGAAAGCTTTAGAAGGTTATGGGCCAAACACTGGTAAACACCTTGGTCGGCATGGACAAGTTGGGCTGAAGTGTCTGTTTCCATGCTGTATAACTCTGTGACACTATGGGATATCTATTAGTATACACCATATATGTCAAACTCAAGGCCCGCGGGCCAAATCCGGCCCGCGGTGGAATTATCTTTGGCCTGCGAGATAATATCTAATTACTATTAAAGCTGGCCCCAGTAATCGAAGCGCCTGTGGCGTATGATATGGCTAATGCTGAGTTTATTCAAGTACCAGGTTTTCAGGGTTTTTAGTGTTTATTCGGCAGTCTTCTTCATAAGAAACAGAATTTGTAAAGTGAAACACTTTGTAGTTATAGCAGAGACTGAGACACATGAGAGCAGGCTGAAAAAACAGAGGCAACGAAAGCTGCGTTCGCACGTGTCCGACTGATCCGGCCCGCATGAAGCTGCATTTTGCTCAATCCGGCCCGTGACCTAAAATGAGTTTGACACCCCTGGTACACTGTCTAGGTTCACCAGTAGACGTTTGGTGTCACTTCGGGGATCTGTAATATTGGAACCGTTGTACAGCCCAGGGTCATTAGGAGTAGATAAAAGAGGGAAAACTGCGAGAGAGAAAAAAATGTTTAGAAAAAGCCTTTGACAATTCAAGAAGGCACAGTCATGCTCCCACTTCACAGCACCAGAGACCCAGGTTGAGCCCTGACCTCAAGTGATGTCTGTGTGGAGTTTGCATGGTTTCCCAAAGAGCAAGTGGGCTTCTTCTACAATGCCCCAGTGATAAAATCTGAATGAAGTTGATGAGAAAGTGGAGAGATTAAAATAGGATGAATGTAGGAGTAGTTTAAATGGATGGTGGATGGTTGATTGTTGGCCCAGACAGTGAGATAAAGTCGGTGTTTCTATGCTGTATCTCTTTATGATTATGAGATGGGGAGGCAAGTCTTCCATTGTCCAAACAGTTTTTAACCATTGGATAATGATTTCAAGTAATCAGTTAACAGCTTGAAGGCAGATGAGTAGAATGCAGTTGTAAGTTGGAACACATTGCCAAAGCAAGTGTTCAACCGGTGCTCCAGTTAAAAGGAAAACATTTGAAATCTGCAGGCTGATTAAATGGTCTCAGAGATCCGAAAGATCAGAAGGGCTGAATGGTTTGCCTCTGACTCTACCATGAAATAGTCACTGCATAAAGAATAGAAGGGTTTGTAGGGTAGAGTCAACCCTGCTCCTTATATCTGTGCCTTTTATTTTTAACCCTTACAGACCAATCCCATACTATGTTTTTAACTCTTTTACTTTTTACTTCCTGTTTAACTGGTTCCCCCTTTTTAAAGATGCAAGAGTCTTTTGGCGCACATTGCAACATTTAGCTTGTAATAACTTCTCCACATTAGAGAATGTGCTTATAAGGTATGGGAGAGGAAGTTTAAATTTGATAGGTGTGGCAAGTTTTTAACACAGGCAATGAGAATGCGGAGATAGCGGTGGAAACAGACATGATAGTGGTGTTTAAGAGACATTTAGATAGACTTATAAATATGCAAGGAATGGAGGGATATGGGTCATGCATAGGGAGAAGAGATTTAGTTTAATTAGGCATCACGTTTGGCACAGACATTGTGGCCTGAAGGGTCTGTTCTGTGCTTGACTGTTCTATGTTCTGCATTAAATGACACTTGGAAAAGCCCTAAAACCAGAGAGGACACAAAATACACTCTGGGTGAGTTTTCCAATATCCATGCCAAGAGTGGCTTGGTATCACCACCACTGACCAAGGTGGCCAGCAGGACACAGCTGCCCAACTGGGTCTGTGGACATTGAGAGTGGATCAACCTAGAGGAATGAAGCTACTTGACTTCATCTTCACCAATCTATCTGTAGCAGATGTGGCTATTAGTCATCACAGTAGTGGCAGATTCATCAGGGGCAATCCTTAGAGAGGCACTGGAATGATAGAACAATAGAAGGCTATGTAGGAGGGAAGGGTTAGATTGATGTTAGAGTAGGTTAAAAGGTTGGCATATCATAGTGGTCTGAAATGTCTGCACTGTTCTGTAGTTTTATATGTTCACAGAGTTAAAGTGAACAGCACAGTCCTTGTCACAAAGAGGACACCCTCCTTTGTACTGCGTGGCTAGAGAATGGTGCAAAATAAGATGAAGTCAGAATAGATCTGATTCTCAAAACCTGGCCTCCACAGCAATACACACCACCAAAATTCTGCTATCATTATTATCAAGGCAGGGGATCTATGGGGATGGCGGAAGGGGAACCTGAAAAAGGATTGCCTACCTGGTGAAGGTACGACACTGTGCACTAAACACTGGAATCAACATGTAACAGGCAGGGATCTGACAACCAGTTGATCTGATCAAAGTTCTGTAGTCCTGCCTAATCTTGCAATGTGTGGCAGTGGACAATTAAACAGATGGTGGAAGGACAGAACTATTCTACAAGATTTTGCACCAGGAGGTCAGTAAAATTTGCAATCATGTGAAATCAGAAGTATTGAATGGATGACCTATGAACTCTGACACCACAGATATCAGTTTATACCCAGTTACTTTCACTCTACATTACATGAAGAATGATCTGAGATTGTTCGATAAAGAGTATGAGACCACTGCACATCGTGGCTGCACTGCAGTATACCTGCAACCCAGAACGAGCTGTGCCTCTAGCCAAGCTGTTCCTGTATAGTTACAACACTGGCATCTAGCCAGCAGTGTGGAAGATTGCCCAGGTACGTCCTGTTCACACAGTCTGCTCTCAGTCAGAAACATGAACATGAGGCAGTATTACAATGTGAACTTTCCAGTGAGCAATGAGAGGTCCCTGTATCTATTTTGGTTTTTTATTAACCTGTTCACTGACACCTAGATTGTGTTTCACCATGACCACATTGCTCCAGGTCCCGTTACAACGCAGGACCAAAGAGCTGCGTTCCTCAGGACACGCAAGAATGATAGCATCAAGGAGCCTTGATAAAATTTATCGAGAAGCATCAGGCAGAAACTGGAGAAATATCTTGCAAAGGAGAAGATGGTTGTTCAGGGTAATGCCATAGTCCCAACCATCTTCAGCTGAATCATGACAGAGGTCAGGAGTTGGGCATGGATTTTGTTTATTATAGGCATGTGTATCAAGTTGAAATGAAAAGCTTCATCTAGTACGACATGCATACAGATCATTTGAAACATAAGTGCATTGAGGTGGTACAAGGGAAAAGCAATAAGGTGCAAGGGTGATAGCGAAGTAGATTGTGCAACGTGTAGTTGTGTAATTTTTTATGTGCAAGATGTCTGTTCAAAGTTCTTCTAACAGTGGGGTGAAAACTGTCCTTGAGTCTGATGGTGATGGAAGGGAGTGAAGAGATGTCTGGGATGGGAGGGGACTTTTATTATGCTTTTGTACTGCGTGGCTAGAGAATGGTGCATTTTTTGAGACAGAAGTGAAGACAGAATCTATGGAGGGAAGGCTGATTTTTTTTGTGTGATGAACTGGAGTATTTGCTAATTACATAGTGTTCAACTCCATTCAAAATTCCTCTGTAAATAAAGTGGCCATGGCCACGTTTTGCCAAAGAATGACAAACAGCCAGTGGCAGTCACATCATACAATAGCCAGGTGATGACCATTTCCAATAAGATAACATGCCTTTCAATGGAATTACTATTGCTGTGTACCTCACAATCACCTTCCTGAGATGGGGAGTGTCACTGCTGACCAGAAATTAACTGGACCAGATACATCAATATCTGGGCTACAAAAGCAAGTTAGAGTTTGGGTAATGCACCTCATGACACCCAAAAGTACTTCCAATATCTACAAATGACAAGTCAGTGGTCTAATGGAATACTCTTCACTCACCTGGATGAGTACAGCACCAACAGATCTCAGGAAGCTCAAAACTATCCAGAACAAACAGCCCACTTCGTGACATCCATCTGGCTCCAGAAGGCTATATTTACTCTATCTGGCACACAGTGGGTATAATCCATATGACTTACAGTAGTCATGTACAGGAGAGCATCTCTGAAACCACAACACATCGAACCTTGAAGTGAATGGTCTACAGCAGCAGAAGACCACGAACATACACTCAGTGACCACTTTATTTGGTACAGGAGGTACCTAATAAATTGGCCATTGAGTGTATACTGGACATCCTACACTTAGCAAAAGATATTTTGTTTCATCTCATTTCCAGTGGCTCTTCTTACCATTACAACCCGTCATTTATTATGTCTTTATGCACCTCATTCAACATTTCTTCGTTATATGTCGTCTGTTGACATGGACGATCATGGTTCTTGGAAAATTTTTCTAAAAAAGTTGTTTTTCATTGCCTTCTTCTGGGCAGTCCCTTTAGAAGACAGGTGACCCCAGCCATTATCAATATTCTTCACAGATTGCCTGGTGTCAGTGGTCACATAGCTAGGACTTGTAATATGCACCAAATGCTCATACGAACATCCACCATCTGCTCCCATGGCTTCATGTGACCTTGAATTGGGAAGGGTGTTGCTAAGCAGGTGCTACACCTTGCCCAGGGGTGACCTGCAGGCTAGCAGAGGGAAGGAGCACTTTATAGCTCTTTTGGTAGAGATGAACCTCCACCCTGCCACCTAACATACAATGTTTAAAGGTTTGTGAATAGGAGAAGTTTGGAGGGATAGGGACCAAGCACAGGCAAACGAGACTAGATCAGGTAGGCACTTTAATCGGCACGAATAAGTGGAGTGGAAGGACCTGTTTCTGTGTGACTCTAGAACTCTATGGTTGGATTGAGTTGTTCGTGGATATTGGCAATTTACTTGCAATCAATTCATCTCCGTGTGGGGAGACACACAGTCAGTGTACTGTTGATTGTGGTGTGTCCTCCAAATGCTTGGCCTTTATATACTTTTTAATCAGCTGATTGAATGTCATTATAGACACTCAAAAGTGATGTGGAGAAGAAATCTCATCGCTGACAAGCTATGTGGCAAACTTTGTGCTCTGTTCTCTGGAATTTTGCTCCCATCTGCTCATAAATAGGATTGAGGTTTGTATGTGTTTACAGAAGTGCTCACAGAAAGCCACACTTCTAGGAATTCTCCTGCATGCCGTGTGTTCGCTTGCATCATGACTTTTACTGGTGCCCAGTCAAATTTGTGCTCTTCTCGATCTTCATAGTAGAGACTAGGGAGAGTTGGTCATGTCACTTTACAGCTGGTTGGTGATCATGGAAAAGCACAAAACACTGGGGGAACTCAGCAGGCCAGGCAGCATCTATGGAAAAGAGTAAACAGGCTCAGGACTGATGAAGGGCCGAATTGTTGACTGTACTCTTTTCTGGCCTGGCCTGCTGAGTTCCTCCAGCATTTTGTGTGTGTTGCTCCGATTTCCAGCATCTGCAGATTTTCTGTTCTTGATGTTCATGGATCTGTGTGGATAGTTTTCTCCCAGTTTGGTCATCATAATATTTACTGCAGTCCCCACATTGGATTCTGTAGGCCATATTGGTCTTGTCTAATAGTTTGGTTTGTCCTTTTGGTCTGCAAAGTACTCTCCTCACTGTTGCCATTGGCTTGGCTCCATGCATCTTTTACTTAATAAAAATTCTAATAAATTTTAAACTATTATTTGTCATCTCCAGTGGAAAACACCTCAAACACATTGAGTTTTTCCCCTTTTCCCCCTCTATTCTCAACCCTTTTATCAGAGGATCTTTACTTCATGTTTTCAGTGCTTAATGTCGACATCAAGGAGGTCTACTGGGAACTCATCATTTCCTTATTCAAGTTTCATTGATCTCTTTGTCTCTATTTATCAATCCTGGAATTCCAAAGGGAAGATTGAAGCTGGAAATAGAAGGGAAGAAAAAAGGGATGTCTTACATCCTAGGGCACAACAGCCAATAAAATGCCTCTGAGCACAATCCACATGTGATAGTGACACAGACTTCCCAAAGTAGGAAGAAAATATGGACACCATTAAGACCCTAGCAATGATGCCAAGGTTGCAGTGACATACAGCAATCAGCATCTGTGTGGATATGCCAGTGTTAGGTTGTCGTATCTCTTGTTGGTAGGTTATTTCAGTAGTTCTGAACCTTTTTCTGCTTGTGGCCCCACCATCCATTGGTTCCATTAGTTGCTAAAGTTTTATTTGGTCAACTGCACTAATTATTATAATAAATTGTGAATATTTATGTGTTAACAGGTTTAGGTATTATTACATGTTAAACATAATGTTACAGGTGCATAAGAAAAATAAAACTACTTCAAAGCTTGAATAGGATATTTTATTTATAATATATATATAATATTCTTCCAACCAGCAAAAAAAATGCTTTATATTGTTAAGTTAGGTATTTACTGAGATCCTTGTGATTGGTGCAAACTAGCAAGTTTTTGAATATCTGGTGGCAACTTGATTGAAGATTACCTCTTTTTACAAAATTACGAGGGTTACAAGCTTTTGGTAGCTGGTGAAAAGCTTGACTAAAATCACATTCAACTAGATAAGAGGAAAATCCAGTTAAAAACAACTTTGCTTTCTCCCAGAGCTGTGGAAATTTGTTTTGAATATCACTAGTTATGCAGCAATGTTGCATGTTGTGTTCTCATTTTGCTTGAGCTGTTGTATAACTGCAGTTCAACAAGACATTCTTGCAATGTGATGTCAACGTCACTCACATTCACTCCAAATGGATCCACCACCCAGTCTGGGATGTGCACTTCCAGCAGGTCTCTGGACCGAAATTCCATATCAGTGTGCAGTTATTTCAGATAATCAAGATATACAACTAGATCATCATCTTGCAATTCTATTTTAAGAGTGGCCACTGAAAGAAATTGCATAAACACAGAACGTCCAATACTGCTGCTGAAAAGTTGCGTGAGTTTTCCAAGGAAAGTGGTAGTATCCTTTTTGCATGAGAAGAGATTGCAGTTTTAACTTGCAACTGTTCAGTTTTTCAAGTATATCTGACAGGTAATACATGTCAGTCTTAGCAGTGACAATTTGTTCTCCAAGCAGCTTATCACCTAGAAATGCTGCAAAACTATCAAGAAAAGCAAATTGAACTTTGTTTCAAAAATGATGAGTATCATGGATTTAACTGAAGTTTTTGGTGGTAGATAGTGATGGAGTAGTAGATTTCACTCATTCTCGCCTCCCTGCAGTTTAGCCATTTCTGGCAGGTGGCCCCATGTTTTGTAAGTATGATGTGCAAGAGTCACTGGAAGGCAAGCAGAACCAGCCTCTGCTGCAAACCCACTGACTGGCCTTGCTGAGCCAGTCCTGCCCAATCTGCAGTTTGTGATTTGGGAGTGGATGTGGACAGGGTCCTGCAGGCTGCCTACAGGGTGTGAATAGTGATTTGTCTGTGGTCAAGCAAGAGCAGATATATCACACAGACATTTTCCCCCTCCCCAAAACACACACACACACACACACACACACACACACACACACACACACACACACACACACACACACGTTTTGCTGCCTCGTTTACATAATCTAGCATATTTTCCCATTGATTTCATTCAGGGTTCTAATTAAATTCCATATTCATTTCTTTTTAATTAATATATTTTTGTAATATTTAATTAAAACAGTAAACTTATCATGGCCCATTCAGAAATTCCTGTGGCCCTCAGATTCTTGTTTTTTACTTGTGACCCTTATGAAATCTGGCATGGCCCTGTTGAGACCATCTGGGTTATTTGGCCACTGCAGTTTGTTCCCGGTGAAGGTAGTTGGTGAGAAAATTAGGTGTAACATAAATTACTGTCCTGTGTGAGAAAATGGGTTACAAGGAAAAGAGTAATGGAAATGGGAGTGATGAATACAGAAACTATCACAGCCTCAGCATGGTAACCACTTTACACAACAACAGACTTTGTTTTTGTTCATTCTAGTCTTTCCTGTATAATTTGTGTAGCTAATTTATGCTACACCTGGTGCCTTGTTCCTATGATGCAGCTGCAAGTGAGAATTTCATTGCACTTGTGCTTATGGCAATAAACTCAAATTTGATTTGACGTTAGAACAGTATAGAACGAGAGCAGGCCCTTCAGCCCACACTGTTTGTGTTGACTACGATCCCAAATTAAACTGAATCTCCTCTGCTTGTAGTACATGATCTGCACCTTCCATATTCATGAGCCTATCAAAAAGCAATCTTAAAATCCACTATTGTATTTACTTTTACTACTATCCTGGCAGCCTGTTACAATTACCTACTTGTCTCTGTGTAAAGCAAAACCTAGCCCTGCACATCTCCTTTAAACTCCTACCACTCACCTTAAAACTGTGCTCTTTAGTAGTTGATATTTATACCCTGGGAAAAAGATTCTGACAGTCTACCCTATCCATGGTAATAATCCATGGATTGCTCTCAAAGCAGACTTGTAAACAATAAGCTGGAAGTTGTCCTTCAGTATCACAAGGATTAAACTTTTAATTTATTCATTCATAGGATGTAGCTATTGCAGGCCAGGATGGCGTTTACTGCACATCCCTAATTCTTGGTCTGGAGTCATAGATGAGCCAGCCTGGGGTAGGTAGGCAGATCAGGAAGACAAGGTGTTGTCAGGACCGTACGTTCCAGGCAATAGAGAGAGGTTGAACAGGCTGGGACTTCATTCATTGAAGTACAGGAGAATGAGTAGTAATCTTACAGACCTGTTTAAAATCATGAAGGGTGTCTATAGAGTGCTGCACATGGCCCTTTCCCTAGGATGGAGAATCAGGAACTAAAAGACATAGGTTTAAGGTGAGAAGAAAGAAATTTAGTAGGAACCTGAATGTTAACTTTTCACACTGAGGGTGGAAAGTAGATATATAGTATAAAGAAGTGGTTGATTCTTTATTCTATATATTAACAATATTGGACTGATTCATGGATAGGAAAGATTTAAAGGGAAATGAGTCAAGTGCACCCAAGCGGGACTATGTTAGGGCATCTTGGTTGAGATGTGTCGCTTGGACAGAAGAGCCTGCTCCTATGCTGTATGAGTCTATGACTCTACCTCTTTCTCTGAAGCACATTGTAAACCAGGAGGGTCTTTACAACTCTCCAGTAGTTTTACAGTAGTTTTGCTCTACTGCCATGATTAGGCCAAACTCCGGTTGGAGGAGCAACACCTCATATACCGTCTGGGTAGTCTCCAGCCCCTTGGCATGAACATTGAATTCTCCAACTTCCGGTAATTCCCTCCCCCTCCCTTCCCTTATCCCAGTGTCACTCTGCCTCCTCCTCCAGCTGCCTATCACCTCCCTCATGGTTCTACCTCCTACTACCCAAAGTGCTTTCCCCTTACATTCCTCCTTCACCTTTCCTGCCTATCGCCTCCCTGCTTCCCCTCCCCCACCCCTTGATCTTTCCCCTTACTGGTTTTTCACCTGGCACTTAACAGTATTCTCCTTCCCACCCTCCTCCCACCTTCTTTACAAGGCCCCTGCCCCCTCTCTCTTCAGTCCTGACGAAGGGTCTCAGCCCGAAACGTTGACTGTTTGTTTCCACGGATGCTGCCCGACCTGCTGAGTTCCTCCAGCATGTTGTTTTGCAGTCTATGCTTCTGAGACTTGCCTTTTCTATATCAATGCTTCTCAGTAGCCAGTCCCACACTTTCTCTTGTGTGTTCTAGGCAAGTGTTATAGATAAAACAGGATTTAAGGGGGGAAATTGAGAGGCTGAAAGAGCTGTGTTTTCCACTCTATCAAGGGCTTGATGAGCTGCTGCCGATCGCTCCCCAGGGTCAAATTGACTTTCAGAATGACTGAAATCCAATCCATGCTGTCAATCGTTCTCCTTCCACTGGAGAGTATCGGCTTTATTTTAGATACCTCTCCTTCAGGTGACCTTGTACGCCAATCACTAAGTTCAATCCCACTGGGACCATGCACTGTCTTCAGCTAAATCTGAACAAAGTACGAAATAAACTGACAGTTTCAGTAGTGGTGTCAATATTTGTACATAAAAACAAAGAGACCTGGTACTAACTGTGCATAAATCCTTGAAAGTGGCAGGACATTTGGTTACTAAAGTCAATGGAATTCTGATATTGATCTAGTGCAAAGGCAAGGAGTTACTTTGAAACTGTGTGAAATACAGATTAACCCACAACTGGAGTACTGCAGGATGTGAAGATCCTAGGGAGGGGGAAGTAGGAATGAAATGGAATGACTGCAAGGAAAGGGATTTCGTCTTCAAGGTCACGTGCAGGTTATTTTTCTTGTATCAAAGATGATGGTTGGTAGAAGTTTTGACGGTGTAATGATTGAATGGTTGTTGTAGATAGTGTAAGTAGAGGGGACACAGATTTAAAGATTGATGGTGGCAAGGTTTTTTTAAAATTTGGAGTTTATTGCTTGAAGATATGATGTGGAGTCAGAAAGGAATTTGAAGTATAACTTGATGTCAGAATTTTGTGCAGAGCAAACTCTCACAGGGAGCAATTACAGAGGGATTATTTAAGGGTCCCCTGGTATACCAGCTCTTTTCTTTTCAATGCACTTGCCTTGGGGTCTTTACCACCTTGCTGTGATGTTTCATTCAAAAGACAGTGCTACTGACTGTGCAGAACAGCCTTTATTAATTAACTCTTTAAGTTCCAATGGAACAATTTCAGCTTCACCTGTCGGCAGAAAGAAATCACTTATTAGGCTTAGATATAGGAACAGAATTAGGCCTTTCAGCCATTGCGTCTGCACTGCCATTAAAATCATAGCTGATTTTTAAAAAATCAACCACATTCCCTTGCTTTCTCTTTGTAATCTTTAACCCCCCCCACCACCAAGAACCTACCAATCTGCTTAAAATATACAGCCCTCCACGCCAATAAATTTCACAGACTCAACACCTCTGTCCACCATTAGAAATTCCTCCTCATCTCGTTTCTAAATGGATGTCCCTTTATTCTGAGGCTATCTGTTTGGATCCAAGATTCTCCTGCTAATGGAAACATCCTCTCCATGTCCACTCTATCCAGGCCTTTCAGTATCCAGCAGCTTCCAATGAGATCCCTCCCCATCTGGCCCCCCACCCCTCATCTTTCTGAACTGTGTCAAATACTGACCCAGAGACATCAAATTCTCCTCAAGCCAATTCCAGGAACCATTGCTGAAAATCTTTGTACCTGTCCCAAAGATTTGATAGGATAATTTGTTCCTAATTTGATTGTCAGTTTGAACACCAATGATGTATGGTTTATTTTCAGGTTTTATTGCTGCTGATATCAAGGGAACGGGGTCATGGACACAGCTGTACCTGATCACAGATTACCATGAAAATGGCTCTCTCTATGACTATTTAAAGTCCACTACCCTTGACACGAAAGCCATGCTGAAGTTAGCATACTCTACTGTCAGTGGACTGTGCCACCTGCACACGGAGATCTTTGGCACTCAGGGAAAGCCAGCCATTGCTCATCGGGACTTGAAAAGCAAAAACATCCTAGTGAAGAAAAACGGAATGTGCTGTATCGCAGACTTGGGTTTGGCTGTTAAATTTATCAGGTGAGCAATGTCAGAGTCCTACAGCGCAAAACAGATCCTTCCATCCAACTGGTCCATGCCAACCAAGATACCCAGCTAAGTTAGTCACATTTGTCTGTTTCTGGCCCATATCTTCCAAACTGTCCTATCAATGTACTTCTGCTAGTGCCTCTTAAATGTTGTTAATGTACCTGTCTCAACCACTTCCTCTGGAAGCTCATTTCATATACTGACCACATTGAGAGTTCCTATTAAATACCTCCCCTCTCTCCTTGAACTAGAGCTCTCTTGTTCTTAAGTCCTCAACCCTGGGAATGACTGATGTTATACACCTCAATAAGATCACTTTTCATTCTTCTACATTCCAAATAAAGCCCTAGCCCTGCTCAAACTCTTCCCCAAGTACCAGCAATACCCTCTGGTAAATTTCCTGTTCACTCTTTTCAGCACCTTTCCTATAGCAAGTTGATCAAACTGAACACAACATTCCAAATATGACCTTACTAATGTCTTGTGCAACTGCAATGTAAGATGATGAGTACTGAATAGCTTCTATACTCAGTACTCTGACTGATGAAGTCAGCATGTCAAAAGTCTTCTTCACGACCCAAATAACTGCAGCACAACTTTCAGAAAATCACTTATTTGTAACCCTAGATCCCTCTGTTCTACTACACTCCCTAAGAGCCTAAAGTTCACTGTGAAAGTCCCAACTTGATTTGCCTTCCCAAAATGCAACTTCTTAATACTTATCTGAAATAAACTCCATTCCTTGGTTCACTTTCCCAGTTGATCAAGATCCCCTTTCATCTGATAAATATTTTCACTATCAGTGACACCACCTATTGTAGTGCCATTGTGAAATTTACTAACCAAGCCTTGTACATTCTTACCCAAATCATTATTATAGGTGACAAATAGCAATGGGCCGAGGACCAAGCCCTGGGGATGCTACTAGTCATGGATCTGCACTCCAGAAAGTTACCTTGAAACATAACCAGTTACTTCCTGCCATCAAGCCTATCTGGGCAGTAAAGCTCTCACTGCTTCTACTATGTGTTTTTCAGTCCCACCTTTCTCTTCAAGATGGAGTTCTATCCCCTCTTTGAATCATTATTCAAAAGGATATTTGACCATTCAGGCCTGACTGGTACCAGGGACCAGGAGAATCATTATCATTGCCCAGATCTCTGGAGACATAACATCCAATCCTTGCGCTTTGCATCTCAATTTACCTTTCAAAGGTGTCTTTAAAAAGACAAAAGCTAAACCTTGATAGTGAGATACTAACTAACTACAGGCCTACATCTTCCATTCTCGGGCAAGATTCTTGAGAAAGTAATTTTCAATCAACTCAACAGATTTCTGAATGAGAACAATTTTCTAGAAAAGTTTCAGTCAGGTTTAAGAGTAAACCAGGGCATGGTGATGGTCCTTACCAAAATTGTCAGTGACCTTAAGCCCAGCACTGATGCCAAAGGAGTCTCAGTTCTAACTCTTCTAGATGTAAGTGCTGCTTTTGACACAAGTGACCACAGCATTCTCTTAGCTCACCTTGAGAACTGGCTTGCCCTCTCTGGTCATGCCCTTAATTGGTTTCTTTCGTATATCTTAGAATGTTTTTAGATTGTCTTGGAGATTTTAAGAGATATGATGTTTAATACCTTCTGGTGTTGCAATGGGAAGATGTCTCGGTCCCATACTCTTCTCCTTATACATGCTTCCATTAGGAGACATCATAAACTTGATTACCACAGTTATGCAAGTCAGACATAATTGTATATCTCCATTTTGATAATGATTAACACCCTATCTTCCCTGACTTCTGGTATGGCTGCAATAAACAAATGGATGAGCAATAATTTCCTAAAACTAAATGAATATAAAACTGAAATACTTTTGCTTGGTCCCAAAGCCAAAAGAGACAACTTCTTGTTAAACTTGGGAACTTGGCTCCCCTTGTAAAATCAGAAATAAACAAGCCTGGGTGTTATCCTTGATTCAAATTTGAATTTTAAATATCACATAAAGAAAGTGACCAGAGCAGAATTTCTACATTTAAGAAATATTACAAAGATACATTCATTTCTGTAAGGTAATGATGCTGAAAAGCTAATTCACATCTTTATCTCAAATAAACTAGATTACTGCGATGTACTCTTTAAACTGGTCTTCCAAAGCAATCTATTGACCAACTTCAACGCATTTAGAATATGACTGCTAGATTTTTAACTAAAATCAGGATAAAGAGACATGTCCATTCCCATCCTAGCTCCTCTGCATTGGGTTCCTGTGTCTTTTTGAATTGATTTTAAAGTTCTCTTTACTTGTTTCTAAAGCTGTTAGTGTTCTGGGGCCAGAGTGCCTCATAGAATCGTTTTCATTTTATAGTCCTGCTCACATTTTCTGGTCTTGTCCCACCAGTCTCTTAAATTAAACAGTCTCCTTCAAAAGATAATTGAAATGTCAGCGTTATTGAACTACGCCCCTAAACTGTGGAATTTAATACCTTTAACTATAAGAAATGCAAACTCAGTTGACACTTTTAAACACCACTACAAAACCCATTTATTTAAATTTGCTTTTAGCTAACATCTTTTAGTCTTTTATATTTATGTTTGTTATTATTTTATTTTCATATTTGTACTTTATTCCATTGTAAAGCACTTTGAACCACATCACATTTTCTGTATGAAAAGTGCTCCATAAATAAGTTGTTATTTTTGTTATAGAGGATTGGTGCTCTCAAGGAAATTATTAGTACAAATTATTAAATTCTGAGTAATTTCACATGTATTTTGTTCTAACTCATGCATTCATTCACTGAAGCTGGGCATCATGGTCAGCAGTTCCTTCCCATCCTTCTTTACTCTTTGAACTAGTGAACTTCCAGGATACTTCAGGGGTGATTCAGAGTCAATCAAGCTGGTGGGTAAGGAGTCACATGTGGACCAGACTGGGTAAAGATATCACACAAGCTGCTTTTCTGGATGGGATTGGGCTTCTTGTGTGTTGTAGCCACACTCATCGATAAAAGTGAGGAGTATCCTATCACACTCCTTTGAGAAGTGGAAAGGTGTTAGAGTGTCAGGACGAGTTATTTGCCACAGAATATCCACCCTCTGACTTGTCTGTGTGGCTATGGCATCGATGTAAAGGTCCGTTTAGCTGTCCTGTCAACATCCAACCCCAGCGTGTTGACAATGATGACAAAACTATTAAAATGTCAGTGACAGGTGGCTATCTCCCTTATCTGTCTGTGAAGGAAGTATAGTTTGGCACTGGTCTGTCAAGTTTTGATCATTTAAAAAAAACGGAATTAGAGTGGACTTAATTGTGATGCTTATCCATTTGTTTTTTTTTGTAGGTTCTAATTACATTTCAATTCTTTAGACCAAAAACTCTAAGTTCAGAGCACCAAATAAATAGTTATCTCTCATTGTCAATTGATTTAAGCATTTCTTCTTTCTCATGTAATTAATTATTCACCACCTTCTTTAACAACCGAAAGTGAGGTATCTTAATTCTCTCCCACTTTCTCCACAGTGACACTAATGAAGTAGACATACCGCTCAACACCAGAGTCGGCACAAAGCGATACATGGCTCCAGAGGTGCTGGATGAGAGTCTTAACCGTAATCATTTCCAATCATACATCATGGCAGATATGTACAGTTTTGGACTGATTTTATGGGAGATAGCACGACGTTGTGTGTCTGTAGGTAAGATCCTGGTTGTATTTGTTTTGTCTTCATGGGGAAAATTTGTGGAGAGGTTCTCCAGGCAACAGTAATTTCTATCTTCAACATTGAGAAGAATTGCCAAGCACTTTACAGCATACTAAATTTGGCAAAAAAAAACATCATAAAGAGGAACAGCAGCTCATGTCCTGCATGGGCAGTGTATAACCTGATGGCAGGGATGCTGATTCTCCAGCTTTCAGTCACTGCTCCCCCTCTGCCCCTTATCTCTCTCCTCCTGCACTACCTGCCCTCCTGATAAAGAGGCAATAGGCAAGGCGACCACAACTTTCTTCAAAGAGGGTCTTGAAAGTGGAGTAGAGACGGAGGGGGAATCCCAGAGATTCAGGGGCCAGGCGTTTGCCAGTGGGGAAGTGATGGATACGGGGAAGGCCAAAGGCTACTACACTATGTGAGATCAATGAAATTAAGAGATGTTTTACTGAATAGATGCATGTGCATTGGGAAGGGATTTTGAAAGATTTGAAATATCCGATTCATTTTTTGCATTTACATTGAAACATACAGTAAAATGTGTCATTTGCATTGAAGTCTGTTGATGCGCTGGAAGCAGCCTGCAAGTGCTACCACGCTTCTGGCACCCGTCTGCCATGCCCACAGCTCACTAACCCTAACCTATCCATCTTTGGAATGTGAGAGGAAACACACACAAGCACGTATGTACAAACTCCTTACAGACAGCAGCGGGGATTAAACCCTGATCACTGGTGCTGTAAGCAATTATCTTAGCTGTTATGCTACAGTGCTGCCCAAGTGGTTTGAGAGTGGGAGAGTCAAACCGAGTTGTGATCTTCAGAGAAAACCAGCTCTGCAGCTACCTTTTACAACTCATAGGGTAATACACCACAAAATAAGCCCATTGTGCCACCTTGTTCATAGAACATAGAATAGTACAGCGCATTACAGGCCCTTCGGCCCACAATGTTGTGCCGACCCTCAAACCCTGCCTCCCATATAACCCACCACTTTAAATTCCTCCATATACCTGTCTAGTAATCTCTTAAATTTCACTAGTGTATCTGCCTCCACCACTGACTCAGGCAGTGCATCCCATACACCAACCACTCTCTGAGTGAAAAACCTTCCTCTAATATCCCCCTTGAACTTCCCTCCCCTTACCTTAAAGCCATGTCCTCTTGTACTGAGCAGTGGTGCCCTGGGGAAGAGGCGCTGGCTGTCCACTCTGTCTATTCCTCTTAATATCTTGTACACCTCTATCATGTCTCCTCTCATCCTCCTTCTCTCCAAAGAGTAAAGCCCTAGCTCCCTTAATCTCTGATCATAATGCATACTCTCTAAACCAGGCAGCATCCTGGTAAATCTCCTCTGTACCCTTTCCAATGCTTCCACATCCTTCCAATAGTGAGGCGACCAGAACTGGACACAGTACTCCAAGTGTGGCCTAACTAGAGTTTTATAGAACTGCATCATTACATCGCATCTCTTAAACTCTATCCCTCGACTTATGAAAGCTAACACCCCATAAGCTTTCTTAACTACCCTATCTACCCGTGAGGCAACTTTCAGGGATCTGTGGACATGTACTCCCAGATCCCTCTGCTCCTCCACACTACCAAGTATCCTGCCATTTACTTTGTACTCTGCCTTGGAGTTTGTCCTTCCAAAGTGTACCACCTCACACTTCTCCGGGTTAAACTCCATCTGCCACTTCTCAGCCCACTTCTGCATCCTATCAATGTCTCTCTGCAATCTTCGACAATCCTCTACACTATCTACAACACCACCAACCTTTGTGTCGTCTGCAAATTTGCCAACCCACCCTTCTACCCCCTCATCCAGGTCGTTAATAAAAATCACAAAAAGTAGAGGTCCCAGAACAGATCCTTGTGGGACACCACTAGTCACAACCCTCCAATCTGAATGTACTCCCTCCACCACGACCCTCTGCCTTCTGCAGGCAAGCCAATTCTGAATCCACCTGGCCAAACTTCCCTGGATCCCATACCTTCTGACATTCTGAATAAGCCTACCATGTGGAACCTTGTCAAATGCCTTACTAAAATCCATGTAGATCACATCCACTGCACTACCCTCATCTATATGCCTGGTCACCTCCTCAACAAACTCTATCAGGCTTGTTAGGCATGATCTGCCCTTCACAAAGCCATGCTGACTGTCCCTGATCAGACCATGATTCTCTAAATGCCCATAGATCCTATCTCTAAGAATCTTTTCCAACAGCTTTCCCACCACAGACGTGAGGCTCACTGGTCTATAATTACCTGGACTATCCCTACTACCTTTTTTGAACAAGAGGACAACATTCGCCTCCCTCCAATCCTCTGGTACCATTCCCGTGGACAACGAGGACATAAAGATCCTAGCCAGAGGCTCAGCAATCTCTTCCCTTGCCTCGTGGAGCAGCCTGGGGAATATTCCGTCAGGGCCCGGGGACTTATCTGTCCTAATGTATTTTAACAACTCCAACATCTCCCCTCCCTTAATATCAACATGCTCCAGAACATCAACCTCACTCATATTGTCCTCACCGTCATCAAGTTCCCTCTCAGTGGTGAATACCAAAGAGAAGTATTCATTGAGGACCTCGCTCACTTCCACAGCCTCCAGGAACATCTTCCCACTTTATCTCTAATTGGTCCTACCTTCACTCCTGTCATCCTTTTGTTCTTCACATAATTGAAGAATGCCTTGGGGTTTTCCTTTACCCTACTCGCCAAGGCCTTCTCATACCCCCTTCTTGCTGTTCTCAGCCCCTTCTTAAACTCCTTTCTTGCTACCCTATATTCCTCAATAGACCCATCTGATCCTTGCTTCCTAAACCTCATGTATGCTGCCTTCTTCCACCTGACTAGATTTTCCACTTCACTTGTCACCCATGGTTCCTTCACCCTACCATTCTTTATCTTCCTCACCGGACAAATTTATCCCTAATATCCTGCAAGAGATCCTTAAACATCGACCACATGTCCATAGTACATTTCCCTGCAAAAACATCATCCCAGTTCACACCCACAAGTTCTAGCCTTATAGCCTCATAATTTGCCCTTCCCCAATTAAAAATTTTCCTGTCCTCTCTGATTCTATCCTTTTCCATGATAATGCTAAAGGTCATGCCAGCTAAAGTGTCCCATAGTATTGGATATTCACCTTCCAGGCCCAAGAAGCTTATTGCTAACCTCAGCTTCTTAATACAGCAGCAGAAACTGTCCAAGGTTCAAGAAGATTGTTAAACTTATAAATAATACACTTTGCCCACCCTGTTGAAATAATCAGGAGAAACAAGAGGGTCCACATTGACCATCCACCTAACCTCATCAATGTTTGTTTAATTAGAGGTTGATACATTGAGCGTCACAGGGGTGTAGTGGTTTACAGCACCAATGATCAACAATTGTTGGGGCCGTTTGTACATTCTTCCGGTGACCACATGAGTTTCCTCCCGTATGCTCTAGTTTCCTCCTAAAATTCCAAAGACGTATGAATTAGGGTTAGTAAGTTGTGAGAATGCTATGTTGGCTCTGGACACTTGGTGACACTTGTAGTCTGTCCAGCAGAATCTTTGTTCATTTGATTTAATGCAAACAACACACTCCACTGGATGTTTCAATGTAGATGTGCCAAATAAAGCTACCTTTATCTTCAATATCCCTAAGGTGAAAATACTTGTAGATACTTATTCCAGAAAGGATTTAAGTTTAGGACTTTTGTATGTGTACACACCGTGTCATCACTGCCTAAGCTAGTTCCATTTGCCCATATTTGGCGCATTACTCTCAAAATCCCTCCAATCCATGTACCTATCCAAATGTATTTTAAATGTTGTTAGCTTTGAACTAATAGGCATTTGCCTTTTCAGTAACTGATGAAAACTTTTTAAGATCAGTGCTCCAGTGGCTTTTTCCTGGAATCCAGAGTGATCGGAGATTGCAGTACTCAACACACATTGTGCTGACTATAGATAAATTTATCTTTCACATTTAGCAACAAATAAGATATTAGAGAATATCATTGGGTCAAGAAGCATCTGCAGAGAAAATAGACAGTTGATGTTTTGAGTCAGGACCCTTCATCTGGATTGAAAGAGAAGAAGGAAGATAGCTAGAATAAAGGGGTGGTGAGTAGAGGTGAAACAAAAGCTGGCAAGAGGTAGATGGATCCAATTGATGAGGGCTGACAGAGGCATTAAAAGGCTGAACGTGATGAAATCTGATTAGGAAGAGAAGTGGAGCATGGAACCAATGAAGGCAGGGGAGATGGAAATAGTATGGGGGCATTCAGTGAAGGGAGTGTAATAGGTGTGAGATAGATGAAGGAGGGGAAAGATACAGAGTGATGGGGGAGTTGCCACTGTGGAAAGAGTAGGAAGAACCAGATAGACCAGGAGGAGAGTAAAAAGGGAGAGAGGGAGCACAGGTTATGTGAAATTGGGAAATTCAAGTCTTCATATTGATTGTCTTCCCAAAATAGAACTGAGGAAACTTCTCTTTCTCCTTTGCATGTTGGGACCTTTCTGTGTAACCAGACTGTTGAGAGGTACTTAGCAGAACTACGGAAGGAGGAAGCGCTAAGTTACATCCTTTTCTAAAGTCTGTTATAAACAGTTGGTTGGCATGAATGACCTTGGGACCAGGCTGCCCTTGCTTAAGGCTCATTGCGTGCATCAAGCACTGAGGAAAGGGATGTAGCTTCAAGGCTTGTGTTTCAACAGAATGCATCTGGTATCTATGGTTTGCCAAGGCTGTGTGTTTTCCATTCGCAGGGATCGTTGAAGAATACCAATTACCATATCATGATTTAGTGCCCAGCGATCCATCCTTCGAAGATATGAGAGAAGTTGTGTGCATCAAGAGGCTGAGACCATCGTTTCCCAACAGATGGACCAGTGATGAGGTGAGGAGCAACTTTGTTAATGACTAGAATTTGGTAGATAACAGCATCCAGAATTTATTACTGTCTTATTTCTTTGAGGTTTTATGAAAACTTCTGGATATTGAAAGGCCTGGATAGAGTGAATGTGGAAAGGATGTTTCCACTAGTAGGAGAGCCTAGGATCCAAAGGCTCAGAATAAAGGCACAACCCTGTAGAACTGGGATGAGGAGAAATTTCTTCAGCCAGAGAGTGGTGAATTTATGGATTTTTTTTGCCATAGTAGGCTTTGGCAGCCAAGTTTTTGGATATATTTAAGCCAGAGATCAGAGAGTTTTTGATAGTAAGAAGGTCAAGGGTTACAGGAAAAAGATGGGAGGATGGGGTTGAGGGAGAAAAACAGCTTTGAATGGCAGAACAAAATCAATGGACCAAATGGTCAAATTCTATTCCCATATCTTATGGCCCTTGATTTTGATCTTGCTTGTCTAAGTACACTTTCTATGCAATTCAACCTCTCAAACCAATGCATTACCCTGTATCAGGACTGAAATTGTATATGGGAGATGGCCGGTACAATGGGGTGCGAGGAAGTGATGAGACAGATAGTAAGACTAAGAGACCATAAAATATAGGACATTCAGACTATTAAGTCTGCTCCACTATTCAGTTATTGCTGATTTATTTTTTTCTCAACACCATTCTCCCACTTTTTCTTAATAATCCTTAATTTCCTTCACCGGCTGGTGGCATAGTGGCATCAGCGCTGGACTGCGGAGCGAAGGCTCCCGAGTTCGAATCCAGCCGGCTGCCTTGCATGCTTCCCTTGCTGGGTTGAGTGTCAAACTAGCAACTCGGCTTCGTAAAAACTAGAAAGCCTGCTAAAAATACGCCGTCATGACAGTGTCCTGATAACCTCACTTGGAGTTAAAGGCTTTCTTCTTCTTCTTAATTTCCTTACCAATCAAGAAACTATCGATCTTTGCATTGAATACATCAATGACTTGTCCTCTGTGGGATTCACCACCCTCTGGCTGAAAGAGCCAGAGACATCGCTTTATAAAGAGACTTATATATAGGTTATAAATATATATATATATATATATATATATATGTATCTATATATATATAGCTTTATAAAGGTTGTAAAGAGACATCACTTTATACTAAGCTGTGCCCTTGGATCCTGGACTCTCCTACTATTGGAAACATTCTTTCCAGGTCCATTCTATCCAGGCCTCTCATTATTTGGTAGGTTTCAATAAGATTTCCTCTCAGCCCTTTGAACTCCATCCAGTACAGGTCCAGAGCCATCAAAGCCTCCTCATATGTTAAAACTTTTCTTCCTGAGATCATTATTTGTGAATTTTGTCTGAACCCTCTCTGAAGCCAGCACATCTTTCCTTAGATACAGGACCCAAAATTTAGGACCATAAGATATAGGAGCAGAATTAGGCCATTCAGTTCACTGAGTCTGCTCTGCTATTCTATCATGGCTGACTTATTATCCTTCTCAACCCCATTCTCCTCCCTTCTTCCCATAACCTTTGACACCCTGACAAATCAAGAATCTATGAAACTCTGCTTTAAATGTACCAAATAACTTGGCCTCCACAGCTATCTGTGGCAATGAATTCCACAGATTACTATCCTCTGTATATAATTCCATGTACGCTACTGTAATACTGATACATCTGATTTAGCTTCTCCATCTCAAATTGCAGGGTAAAAATCTATTATGTTATGATTACTTTCTCCGAAGGGTTCCTTTACCTTAAGCTCCCTGGTCAAATCTGGTTCATTACACAACACTGAATCCAGAACTGTGTTTTCCTTAGCAACCACAAGTTGCTTTTAAAAATCCATCTTTTAGGCATTCCACAAATTCCTTCTCTTGGGATCCAGCACCAACCTTATTTTCCCAATCCCCCTCCCTATTGAAATCCCCCATTGCTATTGTAACATTGCACTTTTAATATGCCTTTTCTATCTCTGGTTATAATTTGTACCCTACATCCTGCCTACAGTTTGGAGGCCCCTATATAACTTGCATCAGAGTTTTTTTAACCTTGCAGTTTCTTAACTCTACCCACAAGGATTTGACATCATCCTATCCTATGTCACTTTTTTCTAAGGATTTGATTTTAATTTTTTACATGCAGAACCACCCCACCCCCTCTGCCCACCTGTCTGTCTTTTCAATGTGTATCTTTAGGAGTTAAACTCCCAAATATGATCTTCCTACAGCCACATCTCATTGATGCCCGCAACATCATACCTGCCAATTTCTAACTGTGCTACAAGATCATCCACTGTACTTTAGTTCAGATACGGTGTGCATTCAAATATACCACCTGTATTCACCAGCCTTTCAAATTTTGCCCTGAAGTTACATTTCAACCCATCCCACCGACTGCAAGTTTGCCCTAACATCTGCCTATCCTTGTTCACAGTCTCACTACACACTGCATATAGTTGTATACCAGTTGTCCCTATCCCTCCAGTTTTCATCCCCTTGCCACAACATTATAAATGTGGTCTAACCAATGCCCCAGCAGTACACCCTTACTTTTATATTCCAGATAGGTGGAACCAGGTGTGGAGGGTGATGTTGGGCAGATGGAGCTAGCTGGAGGAGGGATGAGGGGGGATTTCATTTACTGATGAACAGTCGCTATCTGCTTCAATGAAAGGTAGATATCCAGGCAGCTCAGAGTCACTGTCTCACAGTAGTGGAGACACATATTTAATCCTGGCCACTGGTGCTGTCTGGGTGGAGTCTTGTTCTCCTTGTGACTCTGTGGGTTTCTTCCCACATCCCAAAGACGGTCAGGTTGATATGTTACTGTAAATCACCTGTAGTGGGCAGGGGAGGGGTAGAATCTAGAAGTTGGGGGTGACAGTTGGAGGAGAATTAATGGGAATATGGGAAGAACAACATGAGCAACATTAGTGTAAATCAGCTCTTTCCCTACTCTGTCACTTGGTGGCTCTAAAGTATTGGAGCAATGTTGCCGGCAACCGGGTATGACTTGTGTTTGATGTGGCTAGTTCCTTTGTAAATGGGAATCACTGATGTTTCTTTGTGCTTGTGTCTGTTCACTTCCACAGTGTCTGAGACAAATGGGTAAAGTTATGAGTGAGTGCTGGGCCCACAACCCAGCCTCCCGGCTAACAGCCCTACGAGTGAAGAAGACCTTGGCCAAAATGTCGGAGTCCCAAGACATAAAGCTCTGATGTCACCCCAGAACTCCATAGTTCCAGAGGACCCTTGTGTAGCACCTGACCCACAACAACGGGAGGGAGGTGTGACCTCTCGACCCTTTTCAAATATTTTCCTTCTTGTTGTCTTGTTCGCGATGCCATTGAGTTGGCACTGCCGTAAGGGAGGACTGCACTGTCCAAATTACCAGGAACGGGCTGCAGGAGCATTCATGGGGTTTTCTGTTTTTTTTGTCTATGCTTGCATCTAGCAACAGGTTTCAGAGATCAGTGCAATGGAGATTGCGTGCTTTGCTTTCTGTGAAAGCTGCTCACGTCATTTTTTAAAAAGTATTAAGCATTGCAAGACAGGTGGCAGTTTAAGTCTGTTCTGAATTGTGCATAAGCTGAGTAGGTTGCTCACCCTGTTAACTCCAAGCATGTCTTCACAAAGATGCTATCTGTTTAACTTACTCAAGCTTTTGAGAACTGAGGGCTGGGAGCTGGAAAACCCAACTGCACCGTGATCTGCTTCCTTAACCCAAGTTGATTTGAAGATGGAGGATCTGCTCAGAAGCTCCAGTGGACGCCACAATTGTCAGCTTTGAACTGAAGTGTTTTGTCGTGATCCTTTTATGGGATTTGGCCGTCATGGGCAATACCAGAGTTGATTTCCTCTCCCCAGTTGGCCTTGAGGAGGGGTAGTGAGCCATCTCCTTGAAAGGCTGCAGTCTGTACACTGAAAATGCTTCCATAGTGCTGATGGACAAATTCCAGGATTTGGACCCAGCCACTGCAAAGGAGTGGTGAGGTATCATAATGCGGAACACCTTGGAAAGGAATCTGCAGGGAGCGATGTTCCCATGTGCCTGCTGCCCTTGTACTTCTTGGTATTAGAGCAATCGGCTTAGAAGATGCTGTTAGAATAGCCAAGTGTACACACTGAAATAACGACAGTGCATTTGTATTGGCATACACTGAAGCCACAGCATGCCATGGACATAGGGAATGAGTGTTTTGGGTGATGGTTCAGTACCAGCCAAGTGCTCTGATTTGTCCTGGATGGTGCTGAGATTTTCACTTTTTATAACTAACAAATAATTGGAGATGGACACCTCTACCAGGAGCTGAAGGCTAAAGATCATGCAAGAAATGTAGAGTTTAGCGGAAACCCACAGACATATACACTGCTGGGCTGATTTTTTTAACTTCCTGTAATTTTTCTCCCCTTCCATTTCTCTCTTTTTCCATTGCCCATTCTGGCTTCCCTCTTACCCCTTCTCTGTGCAAGATGTTTGTCTGTTGTAGTCTCCTGTCAAGAAGACATATCCCAAAACTCCAGCACATTACCTTCAGAGAGCAGGACAAGGGAGGGGTTTTCGCTGAGTGAATAAATGAAGGCCCACTCTCTCTAAAATGATCACATAGTGTTCTGCTGAAGAGAAGGGGCATTATCCATGTTCACTCTTAACACCATTAAAATCAGACCAGTCTTTCTGGTGAAGGTGCTCCTACTATGCTGACGGGCATGGTATTCCAGCATCCACTCCAATAATAGAATGGAAATACCTTTCCAAAAGGCAGGAGTAATCAATAGGGTAGGGGTGGGAGATTTGGTAGCATTCCTGATTCATTGTTTTCCCAGGTCTTTAGGGGTCAGGGTTAAAAGTTAAAACCTATAACTATATAGTATAGTGAAAGGCTGTTCGACTCAAGATGTCAGTACTGATTATGATATCACTTTAAACTAACTCCATTTGGCTGCATGTGATCTTTATCCTTGCATTCCCTGCCTGTTCGTGTGGCAATGCCTCTGAATGCTGTAATTCTATCTGCTTCAACTATCATGCCTGGTCCAGGCAGCTACCCCTCTCTGCTGAAAAACTTACCTCACAAATCTCCTTCAAGCTCCCCCCCCACCAGCACTGGAGAGAAAAGTGACTCTAAGCCTATGCTTCTCAGAATTTATACATTTCTATCAGAAATGGACAATTCAGCTCCTCACTCCATTTTGCCTGGTCATTTCATCCAAATCATTGATACAGAGGGTGAACAGTGGGGTCCCAGCAGTTGAAGTGAAAGGGTACAGTTGAGAAGTGAAGCAGGCCCCACATCTTAACATCAGTTCTAATGTTAGTCAGGGGTAATAGTTAACATTTCACTGAAGGGAATGTGTATCAGAAGGGTGCAACATAGTTCTAGTAACCAGTGAATTACATAATGGCTTTGCACCATACAGCTGTGGATCATAATTAATCAGTTTACAGAGTTTCTCCACCCTTTGTTGCTGCTCATGCTTTGAAGTTGGTATTGTGTCTTTGGCTAATAAGGGTTACATTTGTCACTAAAATGATCCGAGAGGAGAGTGACCCAGTCCAGACAAATGGATCAGGGTGCTAATGGTGGGGCTATGCCACACCTCTGACTTTGGAAAAAAAAACTCTGCTGAAAGATCTAATGATCTCAGTGGCTTGAACCTACTGTTGAAGTCAGAAGTTTACATACACCTCAGCCAAATACATTTAAACTCAGTTTTTCCACAATTCCTGACATTTAATCCTAGAAAATATTCCTTGCCTTAGGTCAGTTAGGATCACTACTTTATTTTAAGAGTGTGAAATGTCAGAGTAATAGTAGAGAGAATAATTTATTTCAGTTTTTATTTCTTTCATCACATTCCCAGTGGGTTAGAAGTTTACATACACTTTGTTAGTATTTGGTAGCATTGCCTTTAAATTGTTTAACTTGGGTCAAATGTTTTGGGTAGCCTTCCACAAGCTTCTCACAATAAGTTGCTGGAATTTTGTTCCATTCCTCCAGACAGAGCTGGTGTAGCTGAGTCAGGTTTGTAGGCCTCCTTGCTCGCACACACTTTTTCAGTTCTGCCCACAAATTTTCTATTGGATTGGATTGCTTTGTGATGGCCACTCCAATACCTTGACTTTGTTCTTAAGCAATTTTGCCACAACTTTGGAGGTATGCTTGGGGTCATTGTCCATTTGGAAGACCCATTTGTGACTGAGCTTTAACTTCCTGGTTGATAGAAACATAGAAAATAGGTGCAGGAGTAGGCCATTCGGCCCTTCAAGCCTGCACCGCCATTCAGTATGATCATGGCTGATCATCCAACTCAGAACCCTGTACCTGCTTTCTCTCCATACCCCCTAATCCCTTTAGCCACAAGGGCCATATCTAACTTGCTCTTAAATATAGCCAATGAACCGGCCTCAACTGTTTCCTGTGGCAGAGAATTCTACAGATTCACCACTCTCTGTGTGAAGAAGTTTTTCCTCATCTCGGTCCTAAAAGGCTTCCCCTTTATCCTTAAACTGTGACCCCTCGTTCTGGACTTCCCCAACATCGGAAACAATCTTCCTGCATCTAGCCTGTCCAATCCCTTTAGAATTTTATACGTTTCAATAAGATCCCCCCTCAATTTTCTAAATTCCAGTGACTATAAGCCTAGTCGATCCAGTCTTTCTTCATATGAAAGTCCTGCCATCCCAGGAATCAATCTGGTGAACCTTCTCTGTACTCCCTCTATGGCAAGAATGTCTTTCCTCAGATTAGGGGACCAAAACTGCACACAATATTCTAGGTGCGGTCTCACCAAGGCCTTGTACAATTGCAGTAGAACTTCCCTGCTCCTGTACTCAAATCCTTTTGCTATGAATGCCAAATACCATTTGCCTTTTTCACCGCCTGCTGTACCTGCATGCCCACCTTCAATGACTGGTGTACAATGACACCCAGGTCTCGTTGCATCTCCCCTTTTCCTAATCGGCCTCCGTTCAGATAATAATCTGTTTTCCTGTTCTTGCAACCAAAGTGGATAACCTCACATTTATCCACATTAAATTGCATCTGCCATGAATTTGCCCACTCACCTAACCTATCCAAGTGTTGATGTTGATGTCTTGAGATGTTGTTTCAATATATCCACATAATTTTCCTTCCTCGTGATGCCATCTATTTTGTGAAGTGCACCAGTCCCTCCTGCAGCAAAGCACCCCCACAACATGATGCTGCCAACCCCATGCTTCACGGTTGGGATGGTGTTCTTCGGCTTGCAAGCCTCACCCTTTTCCCTCCAAACTTAACAATGGTCATTATGGCCAAACAGTTCAAATTTTGTTTCATCAGACCAGAGGACATTTCTCCAAAATGAAAAATCTTTGTCCCCATGTGCACTTGTAAACTGTAGTCTGGCTTTTTTATGGCAGTTTTGGAGCAGTGGCTTCTTCCTTGCTAAGCAGCCTTTCAGGTTATGTCGATATAGGGCTCATTTTACTGTGGATATAGATACTTGTCTACCTGTTTCCTCCAGCATCTTCACAAGGTCCTTTGCTGTTGTTCTGGGATTGATTTGCACTTTCCATGCCAAAGTACGTTCATCTCTAGGAGACAGAATGCGTCTCCTTCCTGAGCGGTATGACGCTGCATGGTCCCATTGTGTTTATATTTGCGTACTATTGTTTGTACAGATGAACGTGGTACCTTCAGGCATTTGGAAATTGCTCCCAAGGATGAACCAGACTTGTGGAGGTCCACAATTTTTTTTTCTGAGGTCTTGGCTGATTTCTTCTGATTTTGTTTGTAAACTTCTGACCTACTGGAATTGTGCTTTAGTCAATTAAATGTGAAATAATCTGCCTGTAAACAATTGTTGGAAAAATTACTCATGTCATGCTCAAAATAGATGTCCTCAATGTCTTGCTAAAACTATAGTTTGCTAATATAAAATCTGTGGAGTGGTTAAACAATGAGTTTTAATGACTTCAACCTAAGTGTATGTAAACTTCTGACTTCAACTGTACATTCTCCTCAACGTCAATTTCTGTCAAGTCTCAGTTTGGTGAGATTCCTGACACTCAGAGTTGTCATCGAGCTGGCTGGACAGCCAATTGTATAAAATAATTATTTGGCTAAAAAAAGCACAATTGTAAACTCACATTTCTTAAACCTTACAAAATAAAAAGCACAAACATAAGAGCAGAATGTATAGACAGAGTTGAACACAATCAGGAATATCATGAGTAGACTCTTTGATATCTTTAAATGTTTTATGGGCCATTGCATTTTGATAGATTTATCTGGGAGAATTATAAATCCAAACGCATAAATAAAGGATAGACAGGTTGCGAACAGCAGTTATGACTCAGTATGCTATTAAGATCCAGTTTATCTTACAAGGAGAATAGTTTATAAACACCTGGAGATTACATTCCCTTACGTACAGTGCTTTTTCCAGAGGAGCTGGAATGGACCCAACATCAAATTCAGGGTTTTCTTGTTTAGTTGTGCATGTATGCATTTGAGCTAGCAATGTAATGACAGCAAGCTCCAAGCCATTGAATTTTCATGCAAATTCTGAATATTAAAACGAGGACTATGCACCAGAGCTTGCATTGGACAATCAGAAACTCAGTTGGAAAGAAGATTAGGCACAATATGCAGTAATTCAAGCTTGTGTATTATTTTGTTTTAAAATAAATATAAACCCTTTAAGTGCACATCTGTGTCAGAGTAGATTGTGCTCCCATTTTTAAGGAATACTAATTTTATCTCTCCTTTAACCTCATCCTTTCTGGTTGAAACTGCAGTGTTTAGTTTTATGAGAGGCTGAGATTGAAGTTAAAGGGGATTGTTCTGTGCTATGTTGAAACTGTCTTAAAATATGGCAGTGAACAATTTCAGTTTGTTCTTCTCTCACCCCGCACTCCTCCCCCACCGCACCCCTTTACCGTACTCAGTCCTGTCAGGTTTCAGGCAGGATTGAGGAAATGCTGTTTGCTGCTTTTGTGAGCCAAATGAACTCAGAAAAATAGTGGGCATGAGGGATCTCAGATTCCCTCGCCACCAAGAGGGTAATTGGCTCCAATCGCTACATCAGGAAAGCTGAAACCGATGACAATGTTAGAACACCTGAACTTTGCAGGGAGTGTTGTACTTCGTTAAATTACTAATGAAACTCTCTTGATTGTATAACTGGAAGCAAACCATTGTTTTATTTTACATCTGTATAGATGAAATATGGTAAACAGAAAGCTGCAGCTCACTGGGAAACAGTGCCTTATTTAAACTGTACATAGTTGTAAATCAGAAAGATTAGAAGACAGAATATTAGTTGTATATGCTATAAATATGTACTGTGTTTACCATTTCCCTAATAAAGAAATTCAGACAACCACACTTCCAACTCTCTGATGTGCTTGTGCCTTTCCCCCCTTTAATTTACTTAATTTATTTGCATGATTACAGGTAATGTCACAAGATAATCTTTCCTCCCAAGCCAGGCTTTGATGATCAAATCTTTTTGTGAGATGCAGACTTATACAAATTGTTAGAATCAATACTTCTTCCTTCAGACCCAGCCCATCTGACCATGTGCTACAAGTTAAATTTGTATTGATGAGTGCTTGTGACTTGCCGCTCTTCAAGACTAGTTTTATTCTTATTTTCTGTGCTGGAGGGCTGTTGAGGCTCAGGCATCGAGTCCATTCAAGCTAGAGATGAGCAGATTCTCAAAGAGCAGGGGAGTCTCAGATTATGGAGATGGTGCAGGAAAGTGTCATTGAGGTAGAAGATCTGTGATGATCTTGATGAATGCCAGAGAAGGCTCAAAGAAGCAAGTACCTCTAATCCCGCTCCTATTTTCAAGAAACAAAAGAAAATCTGCAGATGCTGGAAATCCGAGCAACACACAGAAAATGCTGGAGGAACTCAGCAGGCCAGGCAGCATCTATGGAAAACAGTACAGTCGATGTTTCGGACCAAAACCCTTTCATGTAACACAGAGTCACAGCATGGATTTAGGCCCCTTGGCCTAATAAGTCCATGCTAACCATGGCTACCACCCAGGTAGTCCCAATTTCCTGCGTTCAGCCCATACCAAATATAAGAAGCCCAGATATCCACCTTATCTGGGCTTCTCATAATTTTAGTTACTTCCATAATGTCACCCCTCATCTTACATTCTTAAGAAGAAAGACCCAGCCTGGTGAACCTCACCCTAAAACTCTAGTCCTGGCATTCTTATCATAACCTCTCCCTACAACTTTAATCCTGGTATCATTCTCTGCACTCTTTCCAGTTTAACAATGCCTTTACCATAATGGGGGAACCATGAGTGGGGCCTCGTCAATGATGTATACTTCTGCAACACAATCCTAACTCCCGTACATGAGGGAATGTTGAAAGCAGGGGTGCAGTGCTGCCGGAGCTCACCGGAGCACTGCTCAGGCACCTCTGTAAAAAAAAAAGTCAAAATAAACAAGAGGGGAATTTAACAGCGGCCGCACATTAAATAGAGGGAATTTTACAGAGCGGGGGTTGGGGAGAGGGGGTGGGGGCTGGTGGGGAAAATACCACTGACAACATTAGGATATTTGATCATTTTTGGTGAAATCCTGGATTTGTGACTTTTTTATTTAGGTATTTGTGAAATTCCTCCTCGCTTGACCCGTTGTCCCAGCATACCCTGCTGTAGCCTCCTGCCGTTTCACAGATCCTCAGTCTCTCTCCAGCACTCGTTGTTTGAGCATTGTTTGCCGAGAAAATAAAAATCTAGATCTTTTGAAAAGCAGCTTGTCGTTTGCCGAAGTGGGCCATAAGGTCGGGTAAGAATGAATTGAGCATTCACACAATAAAGCAGAAAGAAGCTGAAAGTTGTTAGTGCTACCCCTACAATTGAACTGCCTACAACGGCAAAAATGGTCTCTCAGGTTCGTGATAAAGTGCTTGCAAAGACTGAGAAAGCATTAAGTGTGTGGCTAAAGGAGATGTCACAGAAGCATATCCCTGTTAATGGCAAAATGATGTGTGAAAAAGCACTTAGTAAGAGTAAGTGTTGAAAATATAGCTAGTGAAGATGCTCTTGGAAGATTATGTGACACTATGAACGCTTTGCATCTAATGGCAACTTGTTCAATTTTTCATTCTGCATACTACTTAGCTCAGAATGACAGACTGTACTCTGATCACTTTGCAACACACACAAATAGCTGGTGGAACACAGCAGGCCAGGAGGCATCTATAGAAAGAAGCACTGTCGACGTTTTGGGCCAGCATCTGCAAATTTCCTCGTGTTTGCTTTTTAAATTCTTAAATTTCCAGCATCTGCAGATTTCCTCGTGTTTGCTTTTTAAATTCTTGACTTTCCAGCATCTGCATATTTCCTCGTGTCTGATTACTTTGGCTTATTGGAACTTCAAAAAAAAAGGTATTGACATTGGAATTGGACTGCATTCCTGCATTAATGCTACAGAGATAATTAATCACATGGCCATTAATATGAAAAAGATAAAGCAGATAAATGGCAAATTTTCTGTTCTCATTGATGAATCAACAAGCTTGCGCATTAAGACTGCCCTAACAGTTTATTTGAAATGTCAAAGTGAAAAGGTGATCCCCATTTTATGTTTTTAGATCTAATTGAACTGCCTGATCAGAAAGCTGCAACTATTGCTGAGCATCTATTGAACTGTCTCAATAACCATGGGTTTGATGACTCTTACTAGAAACAGAACCTTGTAGCATTTGCTAGTGATGGGGCGAGCGTAATGCTCGGTGTCAAATCTGGAGTTGCTACAATTCTCAAGGAATATTACACTGATGTGATAATTTGGCACTGTCTTAATCACAGATTAGAACTTGCAGTAGGTGATTCAGTGAGAGAAGTTCATGGAATAAATCATTTTCAATCATTTATGGACAAATTGTACTCTGTTTGCAGTAGATCACCTCTAAATCAAAAGGAACTGTCTGAATGTGCCTCTCAACTAGAACAACAAATTTGTCAAATAGGCCGTGCTCTGGGCACCAGGTGGGTAGCTAGCTCATTTCGAACAGTTTCAGCAGTGTGGCAAAATTATGAAGCACTGTGTTTTCATTTTGAAAAAGCAATGAAGGGTGAAACAAGATCTGGGAGTGACAGAAAACCTATGAAGATCTGTTGAAAAGACTCTCTTCAGAACAGTTTCTACTCGACTTAGCTCTAATGTTTGACACGTTACATGAACTTGGTTTACTGTCAGAGTATTTACAGAAACGCACTACTACGATTGTTTATGCAGACAAACTGATCCATCGGAGCATAAGATCACTGCATGGACTGAAAAGAGCAACCTGGTACAAAAAGTCTAGAAGCTCAAGAGGCAGTTGAAAAGGGGAAGTTTGCAGAAATTACCTTACCAAACAACAACAAAATTGTCTCCGCTAATTATGTAGTTTCTTACTAGTTGTAGGAGGGCTAAGGCACCGGTGACCCCTGTTTGCATCCAAGGGGTCAGTGTGGACATGGTGGAGGATTACAAATACCTGGGGATACGAATTGACAATAAACTGGACTGGTCAAAGAACACTGAGGCTGTCTACAAGAAGGGTCAGAGCCGTCTCTACTTCCTGAGGAGACTGAGGTCCTTTAACATCTGCCAGACGATGCTGAGGATGTTCTACTAGTCTGTGGTAGCCAGTGCTATCATGTTTGCTGTTGTGTGCTGGGGCAGCAGGCTGAGGGTAGCAGACACCAACAGAATCAACAAACTCATTCGCAAGACCAGTGATGTTGTGGGGGTGGAACTGGACTCTCTGACGGTGGTGTGTGAAAAGAGGATGCTGTCCAAGTTGCATGCCATCTTGGACAATGTCTCCCATCCACTCCATAATGTACTTGTTAGGCACAGGACTACGTTCAGCCAGAGACTCATTACACTGAGATGCAACACTGAGCGTCATAGGAAGTCATTCCTGCCTATGGCCATCAAACTTTACAACTCCTCCCTCGGAGTGTCAGACACCCTGAGCCAATAGGCTGGTCCTGGACTTACTTCCACTTGGAATATTTACTTATTATTATTTAATTATTTATGGTTTTTTAATATTGCTATATTTCTACACTATTCTTGGTTGGTGCGACTGTAACGAAACCCGATTTCCCTCGGGATCAATAAAGTATGTCTGTCTGTCTGTATAAACAATTTGCTGCACTGTGTGTTCACGGCAACATCCTTGACAGGTTCTCAAACTTCTAAACCTCAAAGTATGTATAAATCCCTGCTAAATAAAATGTGTGTCTTTGATAAAGATAACTGGCCTGCTGAAATACCGCCTAATTATGGAGAAACTGCAATACCATCTCTCTGTAAGAGGTTTCAGCTTTCTTCCTCCTCTGGAATAAATGCCTTCAGAGTTAATGTGGAGAATCGTGAATGCCGCATCCCCCAAGATTTACTCCCATTACTGAGCTGTTCACAAGTTATTCCTATTAGTACTGTTGAGTGTGAGAGAGGATTCAGTCACATGAACTTGATAATAACAACACGCTCAAGAATTCTCATTAATCATGTATCAGCACTTACGTTTGTTAAACCACACGGACCTCCTCTAGTTCAGTGGAATCCTGAGCCGTATGTCACATCATGGCTGCGGTACCACAGGTCAGCAGATGATACCAGGACAAGAGTTGCTTCAGACCCCCGAACACATATTACGCCCGTCCCTTTGTGGAAATTCTTCTGAAACTTCCCATTGGTGGCATTTGGTAAGTAGGTAATTACTTTTAAATTGGAAAAATACATGATTACCGTCTTTTTCTTTACTTGCTTGATAATTATATTTTATGATAATTAGTGAGTGCAACCATGCAATACTTTGTCATATTATTAAATTAAGTATTATATATTTTATTGTACCAGTTACACACTGAAATGTAGTGATAGGCTATAATATTGTTGATGTCTTAACTATCAGTATATTTTTGTCGAGCTCTGGAATTCATGTGTTTATTTCATGGTTTAGTGATTGACATTATAAGAAGCCCTATTCATATATATATATTCACGTCACACTCAAATTGTGTATTTGCTCATTACATGAATGGGGCAAGGAAGTTGCCCAGTACATGGTATGGTGAGGTGAGGTGAGGTGAGGGGAGGGGAGGGGGAAATATAGGTTAAAGTGATAGCAGTAGAACAGGGGTGAGAGAAAGTTGAAACACTGACCAACTGGCCAGATGGTCTGTTTCTTTGTGGTAAATTGCATTTATGGCTAATACAAGGGGGCATAAGTTGAAGGTGGGTGGGGGAATGTCAGAGGTAGCTGTGCTTTTTTTTAAACAGTGTGTTTGAAATGTGCTGCCAAGGGCAGTGGTAGAGGTAGATACATGAAGAACATTTAAGAAACTTTAAGACAGGCACATGGATGATAGAAAACGTAGGAGGAAAGAGTTAGATTGATCTTAGATCAGGTTAAAAGGTCAGCATAATATTTTGGGCTGAAGGGCCTGTACTGTTTTTTTTTAAGATTTAGAGACTGACAGCATAGTAGCATAGGACCTAATTCCGCTCCTATATATTTGGTCGTAAGATGTTTCCCATCTGAGTGAATGCATTCAGTTATCCCACTGTGTGTATGTGTTACTGTGGGGCAATGGGCACTTGCAATGATGTTTTATACATAGTACGTTATTTTCTGCCTGTAATTATGTAGAAGAGTTCATTGTGGTAATTATGTTTGGGGAGAAAGGTCAATAGCAGGTAATTTAGCAAGACACAAGAAAGAATGTTACCTGCCAATCAACTGGAAATGAAAGTGCAGTCAATTGCAGAGCAGAATTCTTGAATGCAGGAAAATAAAAATGGGATCAGAAGTTGACCACTCAGAAACTGAAGCTTGCCTGCCATTTAGTATAACCTTGGCTGGTCTGACCTTGGTCTCATCTTCTCTTCTGTACCACACTTGTTACTCTCAGCTGCCTGTATTATGCATCTTTAAATGCCTCCACCGATCCAGCTTCCAAATCCCTTCAGAGATTCACAGCTTTCTGTGACTGTGCCACTCAATAAATCCCAAGAAACCACTTTCCTCGGTAATTATAGAGACCAAGAGTCCTGCACATTTTTGTGGTGATCTACAAACCAAGAAATATGGCAATGATAGACCATTGCCACCTGGGAGATCCGTTCATTAGAGGCTTACTGTTACCATTACCTTGACCTCCACATCATTTCCCATGCACGAACCTAATCAGTCTCTGCCTTTTCAAAATGCAAATAAATCCCTTCTCTCAGAATCTCATAAACTTTCCCAATACTGATGCAAGGCTTATTTATAGTTCCCTGGGTTATTATGGCTGCCTTCTGAAATAAAGGCACCCTGTTTGCTATACTCCACTCTTTGGGCACCTCACATGTAGCTAATAAATCTGTTCTAACCATCTCTTCTGTTGTCACCCAGGAAACACTAGGTCGGCTCCAGAGATTTATTTACCTCTGTACTTCCTATTTCACCCTGATAAAAGGACTCAATCAGGAACAGGAATTGACTGTTAGCTCTCCATGGATGACTCCTGACCCCAATTCCTCCACTATTTTGTGTAAGTTGCTTAAGATTTCCCACATCTGCACCATCTATCTCTTGCGTCTCATATATAATGTTGGTATCAGGTAATCAAGTTGTTACTTTTCCCTCCCATGAACTCAAAAGCTTCCAACTCCACCTCAGTAAATATTGATGAGATGCACAGTATTAATTTAAAACCTTATCCTCTCCCTATGGCTCAGAATCAGGTTTATTATCACCGGCATAACCAGATAACAATTACAGCATGGAAACAGGCCATCTCGGCCCTTCTAGTCCGTGCCAAACGTTTACTCTTACGTAGTCCCACTGGCACGCACTCAGCCCATAAGTCTCCATTCCTTTCCTGTCCATATACCTATACAATTTTACTTTAAATGACAATACCGAACCTGCCTCTACCACTTCTACTGGAAGCTCATTCCACACAGCTACCATTCTCTGAGTAAAGAAATTCCCCCTCATGTTACCCTTAAACTTTTGCCCCCTAACTCTCAACTCATTCTCTTGTTTGAATCTCCCCTACTCTCAATGGAAAAAGCCTATCCCCATCAACTCTATCTATCCCCCTCATAATTTTAAATACCTCTATCAAGTCCCCCCCTCAACCTTCTACACTCCCAAAGAATGAAGACCTAACTTGTTCAACCTTTCTCTGTAACTTAGTTGCTGAAACCCAGGTAACATTCTAGTAAATCTTCTCTGTACTCTCTCTATTTTGTTGATACCTTTCCTATAATTCGGTGACCAGAACTGTACACAATACTCCAAATTCGGCCTTACCAATGCTTTGTACAATTTTAACATTACATCCCAACTCCTATACTCAATGCTCTGATTTATAAAGGCCAGCAGACCAAAAGCTTTCTTCACCACCCTATCCATATGAGATTCCACCTTCAGGGAACTATGCACGTGACATGTGACGTGACATTCGTTAACTCAGCAGCAGCAGTTCAATGCAATACATAATCTAGCAGAGAGAGAAAAAAAATAAATGAAATAAAACATAATAAATAAACAAGTAAATCAATGATGTATACTGAATAGATTATTTCAAAATGTGCAAAAACAGAAATACTGTATATTTAAAAAAAGTGAGATAGCGTCCAAAGCTTCAATGTCCATTCAGGAATCGGATGGCAGAGGGGAAGAAGCTGTTCCTGAATCGCTGGGTGTGTGCCTTCGGGCTTCTGTATCTCCTACCTGATGGTAACAGTGAGAAAAGGACATGCCCTGCGTGCTGGAGGTCCTTAATAATGGACACTGCCTTTCTGAGACACCGCTCCCTAAAGATGTCCTGGGTACTTTGTAGGCTAGTGCCCAAGATGGAGCTGACTAGATTTACAACCTTCTGCAGCTTTTTTCGGTCCTGTGCAGTAGCCCCTCCATAACAGTCAGTGATGCAGCCTGTCAGAATACTCTCCATGGTACAACTATAGAAGTTTTAGAGTGTATTTGTTGACATGCCAAATCTCCTCAAACTCCTAATAAGGTATCGCTGCTGTCTTGCCTTCTTTATGACTACAGGTTAGATCCTCAGAGATCGCGACACCCAGGAACTTGAAACTGCTCACTCTCTCCACTTCTGATCCCTCAATGAGGATTGGTATGTGTTTCTTTGTCTTATCCTTCCTGAAGTCCACAATCAGCAGTTTTGTCTTACTGATGTTGAGTGCAAGGCTGTTGCTGTGACATCACTCCACTAGTTGGCATATCTCACTCCTGTATGCCCTCTCGTCACCACTTGAGATTTTACCAACAATGGTTGTATCGTCAGCAAATTTATAGATGGTATTTGAGCTATGCCTAGCCACACAGTCATATGTATATAGAGAGTAGAGCAGTGGGCTAAGCACACACCCCTGAGGTGCGCCAGTGTTGATCATCAGCAAAGAGGATATTTTATCACCAATCCACATAGACTGTGGTCTTCCAGTTAGGAAGTCGAGGATCCAATTGCAGAGGGAGGTACAGAGGCGCAGTTTCTGCAACTTCTCAATCAGGATTGTGGGAATGATGGTATTAAATCCTGAGCTATAGTCGATGAACAGTATCCTGATGTAGGCGTTTGTGTTGTCTAGGTGGTCTAAAACTGTGTGAAGAGCCATGGAGATTGCATCTGCTTATGACCTATTGTGGCAATAGGCAAATTGCAATGGGTCCAGGTCCTTGTTGAGGCAGGAGTTCAGTCTCGTCATAACCAACCTCTCAAAGCATTTCATCACTGTTGATGTGAGTGCTACTGGGCAATAGACATTAAGGCAGCCCACATTATTCTTCTTTGGCACTGGTATAATTGTTGTCTTTTTGAAGCAAGTGGGAACTTTTGCCCATAGCAGTGAGAGGTTGAAAATGTCCTTGAATACTCCTGCTAGTTGGTTGGCACAGGTCTTCAGAGCCTTACCAGGTACTCCATCAGGACCTTCTGCCTTGCGAGGGTTCACTTTCTTTAAAGACAGTCTAACATCAGCCTCTGAGACGGAGATCACAGGGTCATCAGGTGCAGCAGGGATCTTCACAGCTGTAGTTGTGTTCTCCCTTTCAAATCAGGCATAGAAGGTGTTGAGTTCATCTGGTATTGAAGCATCGCTGCCATTCATACTATTGGGTTTCGCTTTGTAGGAAGTAATGTCTTGCATTCCTTGCCACAGTAGCCGTGCATCTGATATTGCCTCCAACCTTGTTCGAAATTGTCCCTTCGCCATTGAAATAGTCCTCCACAAATCATACCTGGTTTTCTGATACAGGCCAGGGTTACCAGACTTGTATGCCACAGGTCTAACCTTCAGCATACGACATACCTCCTGGTTCATCCACGGTTTTTGGTTTGGGAATGTACAGCAAGTCTTTGTGGGCACACACTCATCCACACAGGCTGTAATGAAGTCAGTAACAACTGCAGCATACTCATCCAGATTCAAAGATGAATCCCTGAATACAGTCCAGTCCACCGATTCAAAGCAGTCCTGTAGGCGCTCCTGTGCTTCCCTTGTCCAAACCTTCTTGGTCCCCACTGCTGGTGCTGCAGTCTTCAGTCTCTGCCTGTACTCAGGGAGAAGTACAGCCAGGTGATCAGACTTCCTGAAGTGAGGGCGTGCAATAGCACGGTAGGCATTCGTGATGGTGGTGTAGCAATGGTCCAGTGTGTTGTTTCCTCTGGTATTGCAAGTTATCTGTTGATGATAATTGCTTAGTGATTTTTTTCAGACTGCCCTTGTTAAAATCTCCCAAAATGATGGTGAAGGGGTTAGGGTGCGTTGTTTCGTGCATGTTGATCCCATTGCTCAGATCATCTAAAGCCTGCCTGACATTGGCCTGAGGTGGAATGTAAACTGCTTCCAGAACGACCCCAGAGAACTACCATGGTAAGTAAAGAGGACAACACTTTACTGCTAGATATTCCAGGTCTGGTGAGCAGAATTGGGGCAGCACTGATATATTTGTGCACCAAGAAGAGTTGATCATGAGGCATACTCCTCCACCTCTGCTTTTGAGAGACTCTGTAGATCTATCCTGATGGTGGACCCACAGAAAGCTTACCACTACTGACCCATTCATCACTCAGGATGAGGTAGTAAATTGGCTTAGTGGGAGAAGCCAAAGCAGGTGGTTGCCTGTCTGACTGGAGGACTATGACTAGTGGCGTGCAGCAGGGATCATCACTAGGTTCTTTTTTTGATTATTGTCTATATTAATCACTTGGATGGTAATGTGGTAAATTGGATCAGCAGATTTGCAGATGTCAGCAAGATTGGGGATATGGTGAAAAGCAAGGAAGACTATCATCTCGCAGAGGGATCTGGGCCAGCTGATAAAGAACATGGCAGGTGGGATTTAATGCAGGTAAGTGTGAGGTGTTACACTTTGGTAGACAAATACCTGGGGTAGGACATACACAGTGAACTGTAGGGCACTGAGGAGTGTGGTAGAACAAAGGGATCTGGGAATACAGATTCATAATTCCTCGAACATTGTATCACTGGGAGATAGGGTCATAAAGAAAGCTTTTGTCACATTGACCTTCAGAGATAGAAATACTAAGCACCTTCCTAATTATCTTGTTAAGTGCACTTCCGCAGTACATTCTGTATACTCCTCAAAAGACTAACTTAATCCCAGTTGCCTTTACCTGACATATGCCTCTTTTTTCTTGAATAAATTCTCAATATACCTGACAACCAAGATTTCATGATCTTGTCATCCTTGCCATACTGGCAGCAGTACATTACAATACATAAATAACCTATAAATCACAGTAAGAAATATATATATATATATTTCTTATTGTAACTTATATAGTCATAGAACACTATAGCAGAGAAAGAGAACCTTCTGCCCATCTAGTTCATGGTGAACTATTAACCTGCCTAATTCCATCAACCAGCTTCTGGATGTTAGCCCTACATGTCCCTCCCATCCATGTACCCATCCAAATTCCTCTTAACTGTTGAAATCAAACCCGCATCTCCCACTTATGCTGAAAGCTCATTCCACTCTCACCACCCTCTGAGTGAAGAAATTTCCCCCAGTGTTCCCCTTAAACATTTCAGCTTTCACCCTTAACCCATGAACGCTTGTTCTAGTCTCAGCCAACCTCAGTGGAATAAGCCGACTTGCATTTAGATTATCCCACATAATTTTGTATATCTCTATCAAATCTCCCCTCATTCTTTGAAGCTCTAGGATGTAATATTATAACCTCTTCAACCTTTCCCTATAACTCAGGTCCTCAAGTCCTGGTAATATCCATGTAAATTTTCTCTGCACTCTTTCAGTCTTAATGACATCTTTCCTGTAAGTAGGTAAACAATACTCCAAATTAGGCCTCACCAGCATCTTCAACATGGCGTCCCAACTCTCGAAATCAGTACTTTTCATTATGAAGGCCATATGCCATAAAACTCCACCATGGATGGTACCAAACTCAGTTGCAAAAGGAGGAGGGTTTGGCATGAAGCTAGCAACCCCAACCCATAAAACCTAGTGCTACAAAAAAGCCACCAGAAACTCCAAAGATCACATCCATGGGAGAGGAAGAATCTTAGAAGATGGGCTATATCATGGACTGGTCCAGGACGGAGGATTTTGGTGATTTTGGTGGCAGCCTATGCCCCAGGAGAGGTGATGGGCTTCGGAAAAAGAAGAATGTGTCAAAAGCTTTCTTTATGATCCCAAATACCTGTGACACTACTTTCAAGGAATTATAAATCTTTTTTCCCAGATCTCTCTGTTCTATTGCAACCCTATCACTCCATGCAAGTCTTACCCTGGTTTGTCCTCCTGAAGTGTAACACCTCAAACTTGTCTGCATTAAATTCCATCTGCCATTTTTTCAGCTCATTTTTTTTCCAGCTGGTCCAGATCCCACTGCAATCTTTAATTGTCTTCCTCGCTCTCCATTGCACCTCCAGTCTTGGTGACATCTGCAAATTTGTTGATCCAGTTTTCCACATTATCATCCATTATATATAAGACTTTTTCCCATTACTATTTGAAACTATTACAATTTTGACAATTTCACAAAGTGCTTCCTTACTGGCGAACTGATTACTTGGCTGGCCTGATTTCCCAATAGGAGGTCCACTGTCGCGTGAGTCATCTATGAATTGCTTCATAAAACTTTCCTGGACACACTTGTAAGATTCTGGTCCATCTAAACCCTTGGAAGTAAGGCAGTCCCGGTCAATAGTAGTTACATATCACTACTATTTCAACTCTGTTGTTCCTACATCCATCTTTGATTTTACGACATATTTCCTCTAATCCCGTGTCACTATTGCTTGCTTAGACTTTGACTTACGCTGCTGGAAAACAGAGCCAGCTATGGTTCCAGCCTACCTGCTGTTTTATTGCCCAAGAATCCATCCGACCTTGAGTATTATTCAAAATGCGATACCTATTACAGATGGGCACAGGCACAGGAGACTCTGCCCTCCCTGCCTGACCATCCTGCCAGTCACCCATCTATCTGGTTGAACCTGTGGTTTGAACACCTCCCTGAAAATCCTACATGTAGCACTCTCTGCCTCCGAAGTAAGACCTAAGCAGTGATGCTGAGGCTAAATCCACCTCCTGCAAATGTAGTCATCACATCCCTTTGCTTCTGACTTCCTTCCCTTTATTTCATGGACTACTGTCCTCTCCTATTAGATTCCTTCTTTTTCAACCCTATACCTCTTTCACTTATCGCCTCCCAACTTCCTCACATCATTTCCCTTCATCCTCCCTCCCCCATCCACCTACCTTATCCCTCACCTGGTTTCAACTATCTCCTGGCAGTCTGTGCTCCTCTCCACCCCCACCTTCTTATTCTGCCTTCTGCTTCCTTCCTTTCCAGTCCTGATGAAGTCTCAGCCAGATATATTGTCTGTGAATTTCTTTCCATTGATGCTGCTTGACCTGCTAAATTTCTCCAGCATTTTGTTGTTCAAGACTTCCAGCATCTGCAGAATCTCTCGAGTCTGTATGACACTGGCTGCCATTTCTACCTCTGAAATCAGCGTTGAGTTAAAAGAAAACAAAAGGGAACGATGAATCTCGACTTATCTTACCTAGTCACTGCTCAACTTTCTCATTAAAGCCTTCTTTGTCAAAACCTCTCCACTAGGACTTCAGACCCAGCACTTTAACCTCCAAACAAGATGCAGCCTCAAGAGCTAGCCTCTTTATTTTTAAGTGTGCTGGACCTTGTTCACTAGGTCTGTCAGCATGGAAAAGTGGTTATTTTTATCCTGCTCAGCCTTCTCGCTCCTCAGTCTGCTCACTAAGCCTTGTCAGGAGGCTCTCGTTGATAGTCACTTGACAGAACTTCCACCAAGGTTCTTCCAAGTGCTGCCTCACTGTTCCAGAGACCTGGATTTACCTCTGATCCCTGACAGTGTCAGTGCAGAATTTGTACATTTTCCCCATGGCATTGAAGGATTCCTCTAGTTTCCTTCTACAATCTCAAGACATGCAGGTTGCTAGTGTTGCGTATTTAATATTTGAGTAATCTTGCTCATTTGAGTAATAAGCATGCTCATTCACTTAAATAACTAATTATACGTTTTTATATATACACACACACACACACACGTGAATGACATATGTTATCATGCTACCATGTGATATGTGCATGCCTCGCTTAAAATAATCTCAAAGTTAGTCTCACATTTTGGACTCCTGTGTCTTGAATGTCTTGAAGTTAGAAAACATAAAAAGGAAGTTAATTGGCCACCATAAACTGCCCCCTAATGTGTAGGTGAGTGACAGGAGGATCAGGGAGGGGTTAGTTGATGGGGGAACTTCAAGGAAAATGGGATTAAAGTAGCTGGGTGTGCAGTGATTGGCATGGAATGAAGGGTCTGTTTACATACTATATCTTTTTGAGTTGATGGCCAGTTCTAATGTGCATCCAACTCAACCAAGACAGCTTCATGCTGGTACCAATTAATGGCAGAATGAATTTAATTTCCCTTTGTCAATGGGCCAAGAACTGATAACACTGTTGAAAAATTCTTGGTTCAGTGATAGCAGATGTGTTTTGGAAAGTGTTCAAATGCAACACTGGAGAATTGAGCACAAATTCTAGGCTGAAACTCAGAGAGATTCCTGTATTGTTGGAAGATCTCCAAGGCTAAAGCCATCAACTAAACAATGCTGTCAGATTATGATATTCCTCTGTACCTCTGCAGCTCCTTCTCTCTCACATGCTTCTCAACTCTCCTTTAGCTCTTTGTGATGAAATTTTAAACCAAACCCCTATTTACTCTCTAAAGTTACACATAAAAAGATCCTATCCAAAGAAGAAGTAATTCTCCAGAACAAATTCCAAATTTCAGAAATCAATTTGTTCAATTACCTTATTGTCCTTTGAGGGACCTCACTTTCTGTACATTAGCTACTCCTTTCACAGAGCATAACGCAGGACAGCACAGGACCGAGTCCTACAGCCTACACTGCACCAAACACAATGTAGAATTAAACTAAATCTCTTCTGCCTGAACAGTAGCCCTCCATTCCTTCATACTTCCACTATCCTATCAGCTCCCACCAGTTCCTTAGCAACTAGTTCCAGGCACCCACAAAGTATCTGCCCCGTGCATTTCTAAACTTTGCCTCCCTCAACTTAAATGTGTGTCCCCTAGCACTTGGCATGTCTACTCTGGGAGAAAGATTTTGGCTGTCCACCTATCTAGGCCTCATAATTTTATAAGACCAAAGATTAAATGGTCTCGTCTTCGCAGACATCCAAGAAGAAAAGTAGAATTCTAAAAGAATGAACAACAGAATAACATTGGAAACCCCTCCCCCCTCCCGATTCAGAGAAAAGCGTCAGCACCAAGCAACAGCTAAGCACCCAAAGAGAGACCAGGATCCGCAGTCAACAAAAACTATTGTTTACCTGACAATTCGACATGCCACGGGCTCGCTCGCTCTCTCACTAACAAGGCACAGAGGTATCACTCATTTCACAGGAAAGGGGAGACTGACGGTTGCTGTTCCGGTGTTACAATCTGCCACGTTGCTTTTTATCCGAGATTCTCTGACTCACAACACGTTACTCGGCCATTCACCCCATCAACTCTGCTTCGCTATTCCATCATGGCTGATTTATTATCCCTCCCCTGCTTTGTCCCCGTAACTTTTGACTGCCTTACTAATCAAGAACCCATTAACCTCCGCTTTAAAGATAACAAATTACTTGTTGTCCACAGCCATCTGTGGCAATGAATTCCACATTATCAACTTCTATCTGGTCTCCTCTCAGACTATAATGCTCCAGAGAAAGGTCCTTTCCCTAGATTTTGCCCCTTGTGGAATCAGAAAGAGGTAAATTTGCTAAAAATCGATGTGCAGTTTCTCAACCTTTCCACAAGATTTAAATTTCTCCAAAATGTACGAAATGAGTCTGATCTGTACTAATAAAGAACATTTTACACCTCATATTAAAAAGGTTTTTACAAACACAGATACTACTTTTCAAGTTGCTTATAAATATAATTTATTACTTGTTTTAAAAATTCCTTTGTAATACTTTGTACATGTTGAGGTGGTGGAAAGAACTCCAAGCACGCCAACAGATAGGGTACACTAAAAAAAAAACATCACAATGCTTTATCAGTATTTGGTAAGGCTCAGGTTAATGGTTAGCACTTGGATTGTTAATTCTGTGAATATTGTTTTGCAGAACAGGTACAGATTGGGAGAGAAATCAGCCAGCTGAAGTAGATGGCAGGCACTTGCATCTCAGATATGAACTGCAAAATTTCAGGACATCCCAGTGAAATATCTTGTCATTTGAATTTTGCTGTTTTTAAAAATTGTTACACCCACTTCTTTGAAAATATGTTTTTTTCTTTTTTTTCAGCTGGTTAAATACTTTCGGTGAGATTTATTACAAAGTGAACAATGCATTTTGGTTTCGGAATGCATCCTCGAAGATGCAGATACTGCCGAATCACATCATTTTCTCCATATGTGTTGGGATAGTCAGTGTTGTGTCTGACTAAAACTGAGAGTACTGAGAAGACAACTAACTAGTAAGAATAAAGGCAACAAGAACTTATTTATTCTCATTTAGTCACTACAGGCCATCCCCGGGTTACAAACACTCAACATGCAAACACCCCTACATAGGACACGCTTACATAATATTATTAAACTCAAAATTAAGTACCTACGTTGGTTTCTATAAATTAGAACTGTCATCTGCAGAAATTCTCTGATGACTCAGCAATAGTTGGGTATATAAAGGGAGGATGGGATGATGAATACAGGGCCCTGGTGGAGGACTGTGTCAAATGCTGCAAGCTGAATCATCCGTAAGACAAAGGAGATGGTGATGGACTTCAGGAAGACTAAGCCTGCATTGCTCCGTTACTATTGATGGTGAGGATGTGGATGTGGTGAGTACCTGCGAGTACCTGGGATTGCACCTGGATGACAGACTTTAGTAGAGCACCAACACAGAGGCTGTGTACAAGAAGGGCCAGAGTTGCCTTTTCTTCCTGAGGAGACTGAAGTCCTTTGGAGTATGAAGGCCTCTCCTTCACATGTTCTACCAGTATGTTGTCACTGGTATAATCTTCTATGCAGTGGTGTGCTGGGAAAATGGCATCAACATGGGTGATGCCAACAGGCTCAGTACACTGATTAGAAAGGCTAGCTCTGTTATAGGAGTCAAAATGGACACGCTGGAGGCTGTGGGAGAACAAAGGACCCTACAGAAAATCCTGGCAATTCTGGACAACGTTTCTCACCCTCTGCATACCTCCTTGGCCAAACAGAGGAGTGCTTTCAGTAATAGACAACTACACTGTTCCAACAATATGATGTCATTCTTACCCTCAGCCATCAGGCTCTACAATGAGTCAACCTATAGCCAGGAAAGTGACAACCCCCTTCTGTTAGATTGTTTGTGGTAACTTGTTTTTTATTCTTTTTACTTCTCTTCTAATATTTGCATCTGTGCACTTAATGATGCGACTGTGACACTGTAATTACCTTTGGGATCAATAAAGTTTCTATCTATCTAGTTTATTCCCACTCTCCAATTTTAATGACTTAACTTTCTTATCAACCTTGTGCGCTTTTGATACTGTGGAGGGATGGTAACCATATTGTGTGAATTCTCTGTATTTTCCTGATTTTTTGCACAAAAATCAACAAATCTGTAAAAGCAGTATATCTTTTCAATATCGGGGATGGCCTGTATTACCAAAAATAAAAGTTGATAAATTTGTCTAAAGATCTTTTAACAATAGAAATGGCCCAATTTTGTAGTTTCCCTGATAACAACCATAATTTGAATAGGAAAGAAGTGAAAAATTCAAACTCAATTTATATGTTACTAGTGCCCAAAAATTAACCATCAGCCAAGCCATTACATCAAATAACATATTAAGAAAAAGTTTTAAAACACAGTGCAGTGTTTTAATCCTTTGCATGTATGCACTGCAAATCAAAAATAATCTGTCTGTGTTTTGTTAGCGAGAACCTATAATTCTGAGCAATAAGACACAATGAGAATCATAGCATTAATATTGTATAAAAAGTCAAAGACTAAACAAAGCATCATTTAAGTCAGAGAATCAGCCAAAGTTACATAACCTTTAATAGTTTTAGATAGGTTCAGGAGGAACACCATAGAACTATGGTGCTTACCCAAGTGATGCAAGTTCCCTACCTCCTGCGAAAACTAATCCACTTACCACCTTTCAGAAATGAAAAATGCAGTTTAATAAGGTTCTTTACTAAGTCTTTTGGAGTCAATAAAACAAATTAGCAGCCCATTTTATGCGGTTTGTGAGTGATGTAGCTTGCATTTACATGGCACCTGTCTTAAATGAGAAGACAAGAGGATAAGCAAGTTGAGACTGATGTAAATAGGCTGCTTTGCTCATTAAGCTCTTGTGGTTTTGTTTGAGGCAGATTGCTTGACAATGTGACGGGTGAAGGGGAGACAGAAATAAACTGGCTGCTGTGCAGGTCCTGGATACTGAGTTTCAAATGAGGACCAGGCCGTTCTGGCATCTTTATTGACATCTATCACTGAGGAACCGAATCAAAAATGGTTCTTAAAATTTTTGAAAACAAAAGAAACATTAAACTTTGTGAGTGGTTTGGATGCTGAAAAATAATGCTAATAATAATTCTGTCAGTGTTGCCTGCCCTGTTCCTTTTTCTCTATCTGATGCTACTGGATATAATGGTGTTTACCACAGGCTGCAAACTTCTGAGTCCATCAGAAACAGGCTTGTCCACACCCGGAACCTACCCTCTTCTTTACAAATAGCTGGCAATATGCAAAATTTATTTATGCTTTGTACAGTTATGTTTCTACATGAAGAGCATTCAAACAGAAAATAGACCCTGCACTTCCTTCTATAGACAATTAAATTCATTAAACTGGCTTGTTCTAGAAGGTATTTTCTCTACATTGTTTAAATGATGCTGGTAAGGTCTGAATTTATTACCCATTTATAACTGCTCTGGATAAGTGAGGGTGAGCTGATTCCTTGAACTATTGTCGTCTTTCTGCTGAAGGCTCTCAACCTCCAGGAGGGTGCGTGAGTATTTAGATCTAGTGACAGTGAAGGAACAGTGACGTACTTCCAAGGCAAGAACCAGCACCAGGGTAGTGGTGCTCCCCTGCACCTATAAATCTGCTCCTGTTTGCAGGAGCTCTCAGAGTAATGTGGGTGAGCTTCATGATGGAAGTTCACTTTGCCACTACTGTGTGCTGATGGTGGAGGGAGGGAGCATTCAGGGTGGCAGCTGGAGAAGTGTCGAGTTCCTTGAGAGTTTTTTTTAATACACTCAACAAGGCAAGTAGAGAATGTTCCATCACGTTCGACTTATGACTTGAGGTTGGTGGAAAATCTCTGGGGTGTTGGGAGCTCAGACACTCACCAAGGGATTCCTGGCTTTCTAACCTGGGCTTGGAGTTTTTATGCACCTGGTCGCAGGTGGGTGAATATTGAGAATAGTGAAGCTGTTGGAATAGATCATACTCAAACCAGCCCAATAAATAATTTTATCCCTTCCATAATCCCATACCCATCCACCTCATGCCCTTGAGTTGCCCCATGGCTTGCATCAGAACATAAGAAACAGAAGTAGGAATAGGCCATTTGAACTCCTCTTTTTGGCTTTGCCATCCAACAAGATCATTAGTGTCACATTCTTCCAGTGAGTCATCGAACCATAGAGTCATACAGTGAGGAAAATAGGTTCTTCAGCCCAACTCATCCATTTCAAACAGCTGGCCCCTTACACCCCAGTTCCCTTAATACCCAAATATCCTTTGATTCCTATCTTATGCATTTTTAGAGACTTGAGTTTCCACAGTCCTCCTGAAAAGAAAATTCTGTAGATTTTCTACCCTATGAGTGAAAAAAATCATCTTATCTCATTTTGCAATACCCTATCCCTTATGCTGACTCTGTGACCAGCACTGATTCCAGCAGTCCAGCTAGTGGAAACATTATCCCTGCAAGCACCAGTCCCACTGGAATTTTCAAATGAGATTGTCCTATATTCTTCTATACTCCAAAGGTTATAGTCCCAGTCCGCTAAATCTCTCCTCAAATCCCTCTGCTGCCTTTGGCTGTGGAGGATTCACCCTGTTCTATGGATCAACATATTTTAATCAAGGCTCTTCCAGGTGACACAGTCCCACTACAGATTGGTGTCATCACTCAATGCACTGTCCTCAATTTCTTTTTGCCAAATAAGTATCTCAGTTTAAGTAAGGTGGTATAGATAGATGGGAATGTAACCACTTGCAAAGCACATATCATCAAACTTAAGAGCACTTTCTATTCTGCTGTTATCAGACTCTGAAATGGATCTCTCCATTACTGAAAGATGAACACCTGATCTCCCAACCTATCTCATCATGGCCATTGTAGTTCATTTGTCTACCTGCTCTGGACCTTCTTTAAGACTGCAACACTATATTCTGTTTTTCTCTTGACTCCCTCAATGGTATGATCTGTCTGGATGGCACACAAATAAAAACTTAGCACTATATGTTGTGACAATAGTAAACCATTATGAACACCAGTACCAATATTACAACCAGGGTCTCTTGGCCACATTTACTTGGTGCAACATTGCAAAATTGTAAAATGTCTACATTTCACGAAGTGAAAATGGCGTCTGAACTTCAAGTGGGAGACTCTGAGACCCCATCCCGCTAAATTCTGGAGGCCGCACCTCAGATCATCTGATGTCCTTCTAACAGCTTGCTGTTGTAAAGCCTTTTGTCAGTTTTTATTTAATTCACTGATAATCCAAGATACTTAAAAATAGTCTGAACACAATAAAAGATGTTGATTAAAATGAAGTAGGAAAGAGGGCACTTCTCTCCACTTAGTGATTTACTGTCTCAACCAAGGTTAGAGAACATTTTGAAAGAATGTGACCAGAGTATACACACCAGAGGTAAATCAGGGTGGGGGGACTGGTGAGGGGTGATGGGAAGTTCACTGAGTCCCTGCATTTTTTTTTTTTGTCTCACCCTTGGTGAATCTTACAGCAAAGCGGAGATCAAATATACTGATATTAAACTTCATGACGATATAAACACTTAGGGAGGCGAGGTTGGGAACAAGATAGCATATTTTACTGGAGAGAAATCTCTATCTGCTGAAGGTCACTCCAATCTGGTCCTCCATCACCAGCCCCACACAAGGCCCATTTCCACCAATTCTGTTCCTTTCCAGCCATGAACGTGTAACTGACCCTGGAGCCATGATGAAGCGAGCTTCGAATTAAATAACCCCAGTATTCAATAGCCCCCTGGGATGTCTGGGAGCAAATAACCCCAGTATTCAATAGCCCCCTGGGATGTCTGGGAGCAAATAACCCCAGTATTCAATAGCCCCCTGGGATGTCTGGGAGAAAATACGTTAGGGGATTGTCCAGAATATTCTGTTCACCGAAAGGTTGGCGGAATTTTCTACTTCTAGAAAAGCAGAGGAAAGATTACATCAGACTTCTGGACAGATCAGTTTGAGAAATCTTCTCAATTCTAACACACAGGGGAATAACTGCACATGATCCCCAGTAATCGAATGGAACCATTTACTTTGATTAACATCTCCCCAACTGGCCTTAACACAAATTCCATCCATCACCAGAGCACAGTGGGTGCAACGTCTACCATTTGTATAACGCACAGCAAATGCTGCGAACAGCAAACCTGAAACCATTAGCAGAAAGAAGGGTAAGTGCGACAGATACTGGTCACCATCACCAGCTGTATGTCCCCCTCTCTGTGCAGTATCCTGACGTGAAAATGTATCACCTTACGAGGTTCGGTGTGGTGTAAAGAGGATTTAATCAGTCTAGCATTTTCCATTCAGGACCAGTGGAGCCAGATGAGACAAAACCTAGACAGTGTAAACCTGGAGACACAAGAGACAGCAGATGCCAGAATCTGGATCAATGAATACTCTGCTGGAGGAACTCAGCAGGTCGAGCAACATCTGCGAACTGTCACTGCTTAGGGTTAAAACCCTGCATTAGGAGTTTTGATTGAGGATTTCGCCTTGAAAGGACAGCAATTCCTTTCCCCCCACAGATTCTCCCTGACCTGCTAATTCCCTCAATAGATTGTTCGTCAGTATAACATTGAATAGATCCTGCCCGCGTGTCTGTTGGTCCACATTTGGAATCTGCTGCAGGGAGGATGATCCCTGTGGAATAGCTGAATTGTGGTAATTTAACTGACTGGTAATCTGTGGACCAGCAACCTAGAGATTTGGGTTCAAGACCCATCTCAGCAGCTGTGGAGCTTAAAGTGTTCAGCGATGTTCTTCCGGAAAAAAAAATCTATTGGCCTTAACTCTGCTGATCCGCACTGTGGGAGCTCTATCACTACAACGGTTACATCCAGCTTCAAGATACAACTCATTTACCAAGGGCAGTAAATGCAGATTTTGCCCGTGACATCAAGATCCCATGACTGAATTTCAGGAAGTTCCTCCCATAGGGTAATAAAACCTCCAGGATCCAGTGCAAATTACCATCTCAAAAAGCAGAATTTATTCAAAAATATTCTGAATTCACATGAGCATTGAGGCGTTTGATACAAATTAACGATTTACAGTAAAACCTTTATACACATCTTACCACATCTTCTTATAATTCATTCGATTGGAAACACACTGACACACCTCAATATGTCTGCCCCAGGTTTGCCTGAAAGATTTTGCCTCTGGTTAGCACGACAGAGAAGAAATTCAGTGTATGTAGAAAAACAGAAAGGGTTCTTCAAAAAAACACAGCTGAAGGGAATGTTCTGAGCAGAACTTGTGTGAACGTAGACATGTGACATGGTGTTGTGTGTGGGTGTGGATATGGAGGTGTGGAGGTGCAGTATGGGAGTGTGGACTAAGTTAACTTTTCGTTCCTTGCACCCGTGGTGTGTTGTTCTCCGGGTCTGTCGATCCGTTCCGTTTCTGTCGATGCGCTTTGTGCTTGAACTACAAACAGAGAAAGACGTGCCGAGGAGCATCCGGACAATTTTAAGAGTTGCCAGCTCGAGAAGGAAAGCAATCCTCCACCGGGTGTGTGAAAACGTTGCCGAGAACCTCAGCGTAGCCTCAGGAGAGAAAGGAGCAACAGCGAGCCGACGCTTCAGACACAGGAAGCAAGTCCGTCTCTTGTGAAGTGGCAGAAACAGGGACTGCTGGAGAGGTTCGATCCATTCATTTGGATAAAAAATTCCGTTTCCTTAGAAACTATAAAGAAATCTGTACCAGGCTGTGTACAGTCAAGCTGAGATGAAAGCAGCAAGAGGCAGGTTGGGGAGGTGTCAGTCAGACTAGCACAATGTTGAAACCTTGCGTTATCGCGCACAATATTAGGATGTATGGTTTCAGTATGGCTGACCAGATGTGGGGCAGACTACTTGTTATCCAATGCCCCCCCTTCAACTAAAGCAGGCTCGCCCCACCCCTCTGTGCTCAGCGTTTCATCTCCGTGGCCAGGGACATCACTGTTTCGTGTCTTCCCATCTCTTCAAGGGCTGCCGCCAGAGAGCTGAGGTTCCCTTCCGGAAAGTTCTGGGCTTCCCATAGGTCCAGGATGACACCAGTGGGGCTGGATTTGGTTGCAAAGTAGTTCAGGTAACTGGATGGAAAAACAAAGAAAGGGAACAGAAAAGAAGTGTGAGAGAGATGCTTGCCACTTTGTAATTGTACACTGTACAACAGAGAAGGTTCAGGATAATTAGAAATTGTCACCTGTACTGAGATTGAGGCAAGTTTGTTTTGCTGTCATTTATGCACCCATTCCAAACGTAAGTACATTTTGTGATCTCAGCCTAGTCAATCATGAAAACAGCCTCCCCTCCACTGACCCTCTCTACACTTCCTACTGCCTCGGAAAAGCCTCCACATTAATGCACCACCTCTCGGATGTTTGGCACGGCATCTGCTTTGTCCAGGGCTGCGTGATAGGGCAGAGAGCTGTGGACACAGCCCAGTCTGTCGTGAGAAGTGACTTCCCCTCCTAGAACTCTGTCTACACTTTCTCCTGCCCTGGGAAAGCAGCCAACATAACGAAAGACCCCTCCCATTCTCTCTTCTCCTCTCTCCTATTGGGCAGAAGATAGAAAATTTTGAGAAACTGTGCCAGTAGGCTCCAGGATAGCATCCATCCTGCTGTTATAAGACACTTGAATGGACCTCTTGTATGTTAAAGATGAACTCATAATCTCTCAGTCTCCTTCAGTATGGCTCTTGCACTTTATTTATCCACCTGCACTGCATTTAGCACGTAACCACAACACTACATTCTGCACTCTGTTACTGCGTTCCCTTTGTACTTCCTCAATCAAGAGAGTTAATGGAGACATGTTGTTATCAAAGTGAAGTTGTCAACAGTAGGGAAGTTGACATGCCATACTGCCTATGAGTTTAAAGGTTCATTTCTAATCTCCAGCCTCAAGGCATAGGCTGGCATTCCGGTGCAGCACCGAGGGAAGTGCATCTCTGTCCTTTGGGATGAAACAGTGGGTCAGTTTACATGGGTAGGTGCAACATATCCTATGGCACTGATCTGAGGAAAAAGCAGATGACTTCTTTCTCGTAAATTGGGGGACAATACTCATCCTGCAATCAATGCATTGCTTGATGTTGGAACTGCAGTGTGAAAACAACTGGGGAGAAGGGGAGTGTACAAGTAAACAAAATCTTCCCTGGATTTAAATGCAACCTTGCAGCAATCTTCAAGAGCTGGTACCTCAAGAAGGTGGCATCCATCACTCAGGACCCTCACCATCCGGGACATGCCCTCTTCTCATTACTATTATCGGGGGAATAGGTACAGGAGCCTGAAGACCTACACTCAGTGATTCAGAAATAGCTTCTTCCCCTCTGCCATGAGATTTCTGAACAGTTCAGAACACAACCTCATTATTCCTTTTTGTTTGTGCTATTTATATATTTTGCAAATTTTAGTATTTTTTCTCTACTTGCACTTAATAAGCTGGTAAGGAAGGCGGGCTCTGTCGTGGGCAAAGTACTGGAGAGTTTAACATCGGTAGCTGAGCGAAGGGCGCTGAGTAGGCTATGGTCAATTATGGAAAACTCTGAACATCCTCTACATAGCACCATCCAGAGACAGAGAAGCAGTTTCAGCGACAGGTTACTATCGATGCAATGCTCCTCAGACAGGATGAAGAGGTCAATACTCCCCAATGCCATTAGGCTTTACAACTCAACCGCCAGGACTTAGGAACTTTTTAAAAGCTATTATTAATGCTTTTTGAGATAGTGATTTAGATGCATATCATATTTTTTACTGAGTTAAGTATTGTATGTAATTAGTTTTGCTACAACAAGTGTATGGGACATTGGAAAAAAGTTGAATTTCCCCATGGGGATGAATAAAGTATCTATCTACCTATCTATCTATCTGTACTGCTGCTGTAAACATCAGGTCACTGATAATAAATCTGATTCTGGTTCTGATGATTCCTGCTTGATTGAAGGTGGTACCATTCTGCCATCCTGTGGTCGAATCAGTTATTACAGCAGGCAAATCTGGTGTGTAGCTCACATGAGCGTGGAAACATACAGAGAAATGCATCACGTGATGTGCTTGGGCAGCCCACAAGTGCTGCCACACATAGCATGCCACAATATTCCACAGAACAACTGAAACAACAAAAACAAGACAACTGTTTCCTGCCGTTGTCTGTAAGCAGTTTGGACATTCGCCCCACGATTGACCAGGTATCCTCCCACATTCTAAAGAGGTATGTAGTTAGGGTTAGTGAGTTGTGGGCAAGCTATGTTGCAAAGTTCAAAGTACATTTAATATCAAAGTATTTTCAGTAAATGTCACAATATATGAAATTCAGTAGATCAAAGAAATACAACAGAATCAATGAAAAACTACACACAAGGAATGACAAGACAAACAGTGCAAATACAAAAAAAAACAAAGAATAATAATGAACAAGTAAATAAATAATACTGAGGACATGAGTTGGCATTGAAAGTGACATGATTTGATGCAGAACAATGCATTTTTTCCCAGGGCTGAAATGGCTAGCACAAGGGGGCACAGTTTTAAGGTGCTTGGAAGTAGGTACCGAGGAGATGTCAGGGGTAATGTTTTTACGCAGAGAGTAGTGAGTGTGTGGAATGGGCTGCTGGCGATGGTGGTGGAGGCAGATACAATAGGGTCTTTTAAGAGTCTCTTGGATATGTACATAGAGCTTAGAAAAATAGAGGGTTATGGGTAACTATAGGTAATTTCTAAAGTAAGTACATGTTCAGCACAGTATTCTGGGCCAAAGGGCCTGTATTGTGCTGTATGTTTTCTACATTTCTATGTTTAATCCAAGACAGTGAACCACAAGACTCAACTGCTAAGGGAAATACTCTCTTCACATTTACCCTATCAAGGCCTCCAAGAAACTTGTGTTTGATCAAGTCTCATCTCATTCCATGTGATTCAGATGACCTCTTCCAACATTGAATCAAGAAAGTCCTTTTGTGAACCTCTGAAAAGTTAACTGTATCTCTAGCTGAACCATTGCACCACACAATTGTACACACCAGAGTTGAGGTGTCAGAACTTTGCTGGTTAACACGAGAGGGCACAATTTTAAGGTGCTTGGAAGTAGGTGCAGAGGAGATGTCAGGGTAAGTTTTTTACACAGAGAGTGGTGAGGGCTATGGGTAACCCTAGTTAATTTCTAAAGTAGGTACATGTTCAGCACAGCATTGTGGGCTGTATTGTGCTGTAGGTTTTCTATGTTTCTATTTTCACTGGGCTTCTATATCTTGACTCCATGATATTTCCGACTTGGTTGTCACTTTTGCTGGCTATTGACTCTGGCAAGACAACATGAGCTACAACTCTGAAAATAGACTCTTTCAAAAGAATAAGGACGCACAAGATAATAGTAGCAGGGGGAGGCCACTTGACCTCTCAAGCCTACCCCACCATTCATTACAATAATGGCTAATTTACCTCAGGCCCCTTCTTTTCCTTGGGCCAGTTAGGCAAGGCAACATCTTGCCAATGAAGCAAATCTCAGTGTTTCACTGCTGGAAGTATATCAGCCAATTTACACACAGCAAGATTGTACAAATAGCAACAGCATTGTGATTAAACATCCTAGTTTCATAGAATCATATAGCAAGGAAACAGGTCCTCTGGCCCATCGAGTCTGTACTGACCATCAAAGGCACTTTTACAATAATCTATCTTGTAGTCTCCACATTTTCATCAACTCACTCAGAATCTACAAAGCACCTACACGCGAGCTATATTTTACAGTACTTAATTAAACTACAAACCTTGAAAAGTTAGTCCTATTTCTCCCTCCACAGATGCAGCCTGAGAACTTCCAGCATTTTCTGCTTTCATTTTAACTGACAAACCTTTAGGGTGTGGGGTCATGGTCAGAATGTGCAAACTCCACACAGACAGTGCTGGAGGTCAGGATTGGACCCAGATTGTCGGGTGTGCAGCGACCAAATTCTAAATTGGTAAGCTGTTTTATTAATATCATGTGTACTGGGGTAGATTGAATAATTTTGTTTTGATGCCATCCATTGATCATTTCATCACGTCAGTGCACTAAGGTGGTACAAGTGAAACCAGTAAGAGGATAAAGGATAAAGGCTTACCAAGAATGTGCAGTGCTGGTAGATAATAAGGTGCAATGCCATAACTAGGTAGATTGTGAAGTCAAGAGTCCATCTCATTGTACTAGGGGACTGTTCAATAATCTTATAACAGTAGAATAGAAACTGTCCTTGAACTTCATGGTACTAGTTCAGGTTTTTCTACCTTCTGCCCAAGGGGAGTGAGCAGAAGACAGAGTGTTTGTGTTCAGTGGGTCTTTGATGATTAAGCTTGGTGCTTTTTATGGAATACTCTGCTCATTATGGAGACCATTTGATTAGAAGCATCTTTAAATCAGGGCAGCGATTGATCATTGCTATTGTTCTCATCACAGCGGTGGCTCCATCTTCAGAGACACTTGATTGGTTGAAGTCTATTGTGGCCTACCCAAAGATGTGACAGCGATACAACAGTATAAACCCCTTTTCCTCAACCATCTCTGCCCTGCAGACTTACCCGTCCAGGTTAAGCTTATGTGCCAGCAGCCTCCAGTCGTTCCCTCTGTTGTTAGGAGCATCCAGGCTGCTGCAGATCTTCTGTCGGATGGCGAACGGGATCCTGAAGGCACTAGGCCCCACCAGGCAGGTGACACTGGTCTCTGGCTCCACATCCACTGGCTGCATTTCCTGAGGAAGATAAATTACATTGCATCAGATCCAGTCGCTGCAGTCAATCACCATCAATTCCTGCAGCTGAATTGCACACCTTAAGGTGACCTAATAGAGGTTTATAAAATCATGAGGAATATAGATAAGGTGGATGGTCACAATGTATTTCCTCGGACAGGGGAGTCTATTACTGGAAGGTATTGGTTTAAGATGAGAGGCGAAAATCTAAAGGGGATTTCAGTAAGAGTATTTTCTAACAGAGAATGGTATCATAGATATGGTTGAAGCAGGTAAAACTAAAATGTTAAAAAAATCATAAAGTGTTGGGATAGGAGATTGTACAGGCCAAATGGGAGTAATGGCCAAAGACATTGGGAGGACTCAGCAGGTCAGGCAGCATCAATGGATGAAAATGGATAGTCAATGCTTTGGGTTGAGACTCTTCGTCAGGACTAATTAAGCAGGCAAATGAGATCAGCTTAGGCGGGCATTGTGGTCAGCATGAAGTGTTGGGCCAAGAGAGCCTGCTTCCATATTGTGTAGGTCCATCAGCAGGACTATTAGTCCTGTGGTCAGGATTCTCCACCATGAGTTCCAGCATGTCATGGACTGGTATTGCAGTGCTGCTAAGTGACCAATTATTAAGGGAAAGACTCATTCTGAGTACTTGGAAGAGGACTGATGAGATGGCGCCTGTAGATAATTTGGATCCCAGATGGAGACTGATGCAGTTTTGGATGTTGGAGTAAACTAGGGATTGGCAGCCTTTGTCCTGTTTGCCTCCTCCAGCAACCTTCTCTACCTCTAACCTCATTCCTCCCCAGGCTCCATCTGTCTGTGTTTTCTTACCTGTCTCCAACTATCATCCATCTGCCTCTCTCTCCCCTCACCCATCCCCCTTCGATACTACCTGGCTGGATTTGCCTGACCTTTGCTCTTTTCCTCCTTCTACAAATTATCTACAGGACCCATCTCATCAGTCCTCTTCACTTCCTTATACAGCCTACCTCCCTCTCCAATGTCAGTCCTGATGCAGAGTTTCATTCCAAAATGCTAACAGTTGCTTTCTCCCACCGACGCTGCTCCATCCACTGAGTTCCTCCAGCGGTTTGTTTGTTGAAAACACAATATCACCCTTCTATAGGCCTTTTTTATCTTGGGCTCCAAATGTCAACACATTCAAAACACACCATGGCAATTTGACCAGCAGGAGATACACACATAATGAGACAATGCAGTGAAATATTTAAGGACGTGCTCAGAAAATCTTTTAAAGATGAACTCCCATCATAATTTGTGTCCAGAAATTTTAATACGTAACTCAATATACTGATATCTCACCTTGGCCTTCAGCTTCTATACCTGAAACTGAACTTGATTTTGGCGTGCAGTGTTAGACTCTGAATTTACACAGGGGAAATCCATGCCCTGAAACTATGTTGTCTCCACATGAGCTGTCAATCTTCAAGCTGTAATTGGGGCTTCCTGCCAATAGGTGGCCCCATGTAGCAGTTTTGGCCACATTTCTCAGTCAATTGTGCACCATTGCAAATCGCAATGTCAACGTTCATGATGGAAATGTGACAACTGGCCAAACTCACACAGCAGTTTTTAGCACTTCTTCCTCCCAATCATGTGAAAATCTTGCACGTAGGAAAGGCCACTTACAGACATTGCTGTAGGTTTTGCTTAGACCTCCAGTTGATAAAGAAACAGTTGCAGAGTCGTGTCCTCTCTACTGCCCTCCAACCCCACAACCTCAGAGATCTCCATGTCCCACCAACTGCCTTTTTTGGGGTATCTTTGATTCCCAGCTACTCCACCATTGGTTGCCATGGTTTCAGCTGCCTGGGTGCTGAACTCTAGAATTCTCACCTGTTTCCTTTACAACTCGCAGGACGTTGCCTGGATTAGAGAACATTAGCTATCAGGAGAGGTTGGGTTGCTTTCTCTGGCGTGTCGGAAGCTGAGGGGTAACTTGATAGAAGTATATATAAAATCCTGGGACGCATAATTAGGACAGATAGTCAAGGTCTTTTTTTCTCAGTGTTGAAATGTCAAATGTTAGAGGGATGGATTTAAGACAAGAGGGGTGAACGTCAAAGGAGAAGGGTGAGCCAAGTTGTTCTGTTTACACACAGTGTGTGGCGGGTGCCTGGAACATGGGCCCGGGGAAATTCTAGAAGCAAAAATTATAGTAACGCTTAAGAGACATGTACAGTAGCTAGACACATGACCAGGCAGGAAATAGTGGGATATTGACCATATGCAGGCAGATGGGATTAGTTTAGACTGGCACAGTGATCGACACAGACATGGTGGTCTGAAGGGACAGTCCTTGTGCTCTACCACGTCTCATATTCTTTCTCCTCTTTCGACTTGCCAAAAGCCACCATTTTTTGAGTCAACATCTTTTTATGACTGAAGTGTCAAATTATTTTTGAGTGGCTTCAATGTACAAACAGAGTTAAGAACCTTACAGATAAAATCTGATCAACTCTAGATGTTGGAAAGTAACTTAGCACAGGCTAATGCAATTGGAGAGAGGAAGTGCTCTGGAAGGTGGAGGGGGCAGGGATGGGACGGGGAGAAGATGGCGACCCAAAGTAGCACGCTAGCACCTCCACTTGCACAGAAAGCTAAGGGAATTTGGCATATCACCATGAGCCTTATTAATTTTAAACAATGCATCAGAGCAAGCATCTTATTCAGGTGAATCACATCTTGTAAGGTATTTGTTCTATCCAAGACCTAAAAAGACTGCAGAGAGTAGTAAATATACGGCCCAGACTATTATGAAACCAGCCTCCCTTTCATTGATTATGTCAATGGCATGGCGTAGAAACATAGCAGTTAGCACGACACTTCATAGTGCCAGCTGTGTGACTGGGTTCCTGCTCTGTCCGTAAGGAGTTTCTCCCCATGACCACAAGGGTTTCATAGAAACACAGAAAACCTACAGCACAATCCAGGCCCTTCGGCCCACAAAGCTGTACCGAACATGTCATTACCTTAGAAATTATCTAGGGTTACCCATAGCCCTCTATTTTTCTGAGCTCCATGTACCTGCCCAGGAGTCTCTTAAAAGACCCTATTGTATCCGCCTCCCACATTCCAAAGTCATGCAGTACGAGTTAGGGCTAGTAAGTTGTGGGCATACTATATTTGCACCGGAAGTGTGGCGACAGTTGTAGGCTGCCCCCAGCACACGATCGACACAAGCAATTTATTTCACTGCATGTTTTTGATGATGTGACAAATAAAGCTAATCTTTAAATCTCTCTTTCAATCTTTAGATATCTTTAAATCTGCCTCGGGAAACAACCAAAATAATCAAGGACACCTCAGTCATTCTCTTCTCCCCACTCTCGATGGGCAGAGGGCATAAAGGCTTGAAAACACAAATGACCTGGCTCTAGGACGATGTCTATCCCACTGTTATCAGACACTTGAATGGACCTCTAATAAGCTAAAGATAAACTTTTGATCTCCCAGTTTACCTCAACATGACCCTTACACTTTATTTGTCTACCTACACTGCACCTTCTCTGTAAATGCACCACTCTGTAAATTGGCTTATTATTATCTCACATACCGAAGTACAGTGGAAAAACTTGTGTACTGTCCAAAAAGATCAGTTCATTACTTAAAAAAAATAAAAACACAAAATGCTGGCAGAACTCAGCAGGCCAGACAGCATCCAGACAGCATTTGAGTTCATTACTTGGTGCATTGAGGTAGCACAAGGTACAACAATAACAGAATCAGAATAAAGTGTTACAGCTACAAAGAAAGTGCAGTGAAAGTAGACAGTGAGGTAGAAGGTCATAGTGAGGTACATTGTGAAGTCAAACCTCCATCTTATTGAACTAAGGAACCATCCAGTAGTCGTATAACAGAAGCTGTCCTTGAGTGTGGTTGTGTGTTTTCATGCTTTTGTATCTTCTGCCCGACAGGAGAGCGAGAAGAGAGAATATTTGGGGTGGGTGGGGTCTTTGATTATGCTGACTACTTTATCGCGGAACTGAGAAATATAGACAAAGTCCATGGAAGAGACATGGGTATCTGAGTTGTGCTGAGCCACGTCCAAGGTTTCGGCCCAAAATGTCGTCACTACCTCCTCCCATAGATGCTGTCTGGCCTGCTGAGTTCTGCCAGCATTTTGTGTTTTCATCCCCAATTCTGCAATTTATTGTGATCTCAGGCAGAGCAGTTGTCATATTAGGTCATAATGCATCTGGATAGGATGCTTCTATAGTGGATCAATAAAAATTGGTAAAGCTCAAAGTGGACCAATTTAAATGGCATATTTAATTTGAATTCAAATAGTTAAATTTAAGTTTACTAGTTTAAATGGTGAATTTTTAATTGGTTCAAAATAACATAGCTGTCACTGAAATATGCTTTCTTCCAAAATCATTGATCGATGGACTTTTATCTTCCTCTCTTCTCTCACTGTCCTGTGACAAAGCTTAGGGAAGGTTCTAGAGGTGGTTGTCACAGCAGAACTTGGAAGAGTTTTCCACACAAAACCCAGCAGCTGGGGTCATGTCAAGGTCAGTAGCACTGATCTTCACAATCAAGTTCTAAAAAAGAGTGCATGTTCTGAGAATGGGAACAGGAATGGGAGTCACTTCAGGCAAACACATTACAATTGCTACCATAACTTATGAGTTCAAATAAAAAATAATTTCCACTGTCTTTGATCCTGGTTTAATGATATCCTATTAATCTTGTTCAGCTCAGTCAGGACTTGAAACTCTACAGACGTCTTGGCAAGCTGTCAAGACCAACTTCAGAAAATAAAGGGCTGTGCGTTGTGTAAATAACCCTAGATATCTGTCTTTTGACCGATTCTCTCATCTTCACAGGCACTAATTAGCATCTGTGGAGATCCTTCAGACCTATGGGACCAGGACTGTGACTTGTGCAGCAAAGTGGAGAAGAACACCCGGACTTCAGCAAGCTGCACCCTGCCTTGTCATATTGTTAATGCTACATCTATACTCAGCTTGCTGGTCTGGTTTCCCACAGCTCTGTTAAGTTAGAGGGCAATGCAACAGGCAAGTCATAAGAGACATAGAGCACAGAATATGGCCGTTTGGCCCATCATATCTATGTCAACTATCAAGTGCCTATCTACACTAATGGCTTTGGACAGCACTTCTGAACAGTCTTGCCCATATAACAACTGTTTAGTCCCTCTCTATAGATGCTGCTGCTAACCTGATGAGTTCCTCACAGAAGGTCTTCTCAGACAAAGTATATTTATTATCAAAGTATGTAAAGCATATACAACCTTGAGATTCAGCTTCTAGCAGGCAGCCAAAGTCCAAAAAAACAGTAGAATTCATGAAAACCCCCACACAACAAAGATGGTTAAACATCCAATGTGCAAAAAAAAAGAAAAACAATAAAAATGTACACAAATAATACATAGAACATGAACTACAGAGTCTCCACAAGTGAGTCAGCCACAGAGGCAGTTCAGCGCTGAGGCGAGTGTACCCGCTTCAGGAGCCTGATGCCTGCAGAGCAACAACTGCTCTTAAACCTATGGCATGGACACAAGACTCTTGTAATATGGTGATTAAAGGTTTCATCTCAATGCTTCTTAAATGTTGTGAAAGTCTGCCTCCACCATCCACTCAGTCAGCATACCAACATCTAACCACCCTTTAGATGATAAAGAAATCTTTTTAATATTTCTTCTAAATCTCTCACTCCTTAACTTACACCTATGGTTATAGACACCTCTGATATAAGGAAAACTTTCAGAATTATTTTACACAAGAGAAGGATTCCTCTTCCCCACCTGTACCCCAAGGTCCCTCCTGAGACACTTTTATATTCTAGTAAACGTAACCCCTCACCCTGTTTATTCTCTCTTCTCCCCTCTCCCATCAGGCAGAAGATATAAAAGCTTGAGACCACGTACCACTGGGCTCAAGGAGTTTTTAGACCACTGATAGCAGATTTCTGGACAGACCTCTTCTACAACAAAGATCATCTCTCGATCTACCAATCTGTGGCTCTTGCATCTTATTTGTCTACCTCCACTGCACTTTCTCTGTAAGAGGAACACGTTATTCTATACTGTTTTCCTTTATACTACCTCAATGTAATTAGATATAGTATGATCTGACTGTATGAAGCAAACTAAAGCTTTTTGCTGTATCTTGATATATACGTCAACATTTCTAATTCAAGTATTATTGAACTCCTGCAACCCTTTGTGATCCTTGTCACCATCTCTCCCCATCCTCTGTCTTCTGTGAGAGTGCCTCCAAGTTTTGAACCACTGCCACTGAATGCAAAGGGGCAACAAACAACCTGCCGGAAGAACTCAATTGGTTGAGCAGCATCTGTGCGAGGAAAGGAATTGTCGGTGTTCAGGGTTGAAGCCCTGTGGCAGGACACGTTCCAACACCTTCAGTCTTTTGTGTCTCAACCGAATGCAAAGGGTTAGGTTCACAATAGTGGACGTACCTCGGACAAGGTGGTCTGGATCTGGAAGATCTGTCCCTCTCCCTCCACTTGTCGCACACAGAGTTTGCATACCAGCTCGGCAGTGATGAGACTGAAGCGTTCTAGTGTGAAGGTGCAGTGTAGGTTTTGTTGACACCCGCTCCATATCTGCTGGAATGGAATCTCCTGGTTGAACAGAAAGCCAGATTCAATTACTGAGAGTTCGTGGCCACCACAGAAGTATCCAGATAGCAAACCAGGAGTCTTTCTAACTGCTGAACATCTCATTACATCTTCTCACTACCTTGAGGTGCTTATATACAGTTTGATCTGTCTGACTGTCTTGCAAAAAAAAAGCTTTTTACTGTACCTTGGTTCACATGACAATACTAGTTCAATGCCTTCAAACTGAAGTGGGATTGTCTTGTGCTAAATGGCTAATTTTTAATAGATTCAACCCACCAATGGAAGGATACATGACATTGACTTTTAATGTCAGTCCACCAGCAATTTACAACGAGGTGGACCTTTTGCTTAGCTAGCCCGTGTGACCATTAACCACTCACGTACACTAACCTTAAGTCAATTCCATTTTATTTTCTCTACATTCTCATCAACTCCCACCAGATTCTACTACACACCTACACACTAAGAGCAAAGTTCAAAGTAAATTTATCAAAGTACATATATGCCACAATATACAACCCTGAGATTCATTTTCTTGTGGACATTCACAGTAAGTACAAAGAAATGAACAAAATAATAATAATAAATAAATAAGCAATAAATATTGAGAACACGAGATGAAGAGTCCTTGAAATTGAGTCCATAGGTTGTGGGAACAGTTCAGAGTTGGAGTGAGTGAAGTTATCCCTTAGAAAATGTGTGCCAAAAGGGCAATGTTACAATAATCATGGGGAATTTTAATATGCAGGTAGATTGGGGAAAATCGGGTTGAAGCGGGATCCCAAGAGGGGAAGTTTCTAGAATGCCTATGAAATGGCTTCTTAGAGCAGCTTATAGTTGAGCCCACTAAGGGAACAGCTATTTTGGATTCTGTGTTATGTAATGAACCAGATTTGATTAGAGAGCTTAAGGTAAAAGAACTCCTAGGGATAAATGATCATAATATGATCAAATTCACCCTGAAATTTGAGAAGGAGAAGGTAAAGTCAGATGTATCGGTATTTCAGTGGAGTAAAGCGTGAGAGAGGAGTTAGCTAGAATTTATTGGAAAAGAACACTGGCAGGGATGATGGCAGAGCAGCAACAGCTGGAACTTCTGGAAGCAATTCGGAAGGCACAGAATATATACATCACTAACAGGAAAAAGTATTCTAAAGGCAAGATGACATAACCATGGCTAAGAAGGAAAGACAAAGACACCATAAAAGCCAGAGAGGACATATAATAGAGCAAAAATTAGTGGGAAGTTAGAGGATTGCGAAGCTTTTAAAAACCAACAGAAGGCAACTAAAAAAAGTCATTAAAAATGTAAAGGTAGAATACGAAAGTAAGCTAGCCATTAATATTAAAGAGGACACCAAAAGTTAGATACATAAAGTATAAAAGAGAAGCAAGAGTGAATATCAGATCACTGGAAAACAATGCTGGCGAGGTAGTAATGGGGACAAGGAAATGACCGATGAACTAAGTAGGTATTTTGCATCAATCTTCACTGTGGAAGCCACTAGAAGTATGGTGGTAGTTCCAGGTGGCAGGGGTCATGAAGTGTGTGAGTTACCATTACTAGGGAGAAAGTTCTTGGGAAAGTGAAAGGTCTGAAGGTAGATAAGTTACCTGGACCAGGTTTCTGAAAGAGGTGGTTGAAGAGATTGCGAAGGCACCTTGAAGAGATCAGCGTAATCACAGGGAGAAGTATAAATTCCGCAGACTACACCTGAGGTCAGGATCAAACCCAGCTTTCTGGAACTGTGAAGCAGGGTCTTTACCAGCTGTATTACAGTAGAGCAGGGCTAGGACAGATAACGTTCCTGATTATATAGAGCCTTGCCTCCTCAGCTGAAAGCAGTTCACCATAAATTTGGAGTGAATTCCTACCTGGTACTTTGTGAGCAGTTTGCTTCTCCAGAGGGAGTGTGGTATATCGTGGACAGACAAGCGCAAGTTGTAAGTGCTGTCCTTAAATAGAAGGGTCTTTGGTTCATCCACCAGTTGTCCACCTAGTTGTCTCTCCAGCTGAATTACTTCCTGTGAATAGAGATCAGTATCGAATGACTACAGGACATCCAGTGATCTGGTTCATAATTAGCTACAGGCATCTGTTAATGCTCCACCATAACTAAGCTTATCCTTGCTACATTCGCCCAGATTTATCTCATCTCAATGATGAAAACTAGTTTGGTTTAGATGTCGATTAACTTCAACACAATTATCCTTAACTTAAATTGTCTATTCATTCCAGAACTTTAAAGGGATGAAGCTTGTAGAAGATTAGAAGTGCTTGTGGATGAGCAAAGGCCAATCCTACCCCTTCCTCAAAATACTTCTCTCAAAGGGCTTGAGTGGAAGACATACATTAGCACTCCTGCAGCAATTCTGAAGGGATGCTGCACTGTTAACCAATCTAAGGTCCTCTGAAGATGAGCAGGAGAGACTCCCATCAACATTCAACCCTCAAAGATCAGATTATGTATTCATCACATTGTGGGCTCTTGCTGTGGAGAGAACATTGAACAACACAGCACAGTACAGACCCTTCAGCCCACGATGTTGGACCGATCTTTTAACCTATTCCAAGGTCAATCTCATGTTTCCCTCCCACATAACTCTCCATTTTCCTTTCATTCGTGTGCCAATCTAAGAGTCCCTTAAATGTCAAGTTCAAGTTTTAGTTTATTGTCATTCAACCATACACATGTATGCAGCTAAACAAAATATTGTTCCCTCTCGTATGTTATGCCCTCTCATGCTAGTCATTTCTGCTCTGGGGAAAAGGTGCTGGCTGTCCACTCTTACCTTTGGCTCTTAACAACGTGTACGTCTATCAAATTATCTTTCATTCTCCTTCACTGTAAAGAGAAAAACCCTAGTTTGCTCATCAACCTTTCTTCGTAAGATATGCTCTCTAATCCAGGAAGTCCTGGAGAATCTCTGTACCTTTTCCAAAGCTTCCACATCCTTTCTATAATGAGGCGACCGGGTGTGGTTTAACCAGGTTTTTATAGAGCTCCAACATTACCTCGCAGCTTTTGAACTCAATCCCCCCGATTACTGAAGGCCAACACACCATACCGTTTCATAACCACCCTATAAACTCGCATAGCAACTTTGATGGATCTATGAATAAGGACTCTGAGATCCCTTTCTTCATACACACGTTATGTACCCCTAGGGTTCATATTTTCTGTGGACTATCATTTTAAAATGTCGGGAGAATGAGACTGGCTTTCGGACACTGTTTGAGCTGTTACAGAGAGAGAGGGACGAAGCCTGCCTTGAGATGGTGTTTATACGAACTCTAAAGCTTGTTTTGAATATACAAGGACACTGCCTGCTTGTGAGTTCTTAGAGAGAGAGAGAGAGCAAGGAAAGCCTGTGAGTTGCCTTGGAAACGGCAAGGCGGAACTATATGATGGACAGCTGGTGTTCAGCACTTGTGTATATACAAGGTCAACTGGCTTTGTAATCAGACGCATGACACGCCAGACACCAGAGACAAGGAAGACTGACACTGGTTGAGCTTTGTGTGCCCACGGCAAAGGTGGGGTTTTTGCTCACAGTGTGGACAAAGGAGTGACTGGTGGGGAGCAATCGGTGTGTCCAACTTTTGCCTGGGTTGATAGCTTCCAGTGGAAAACCGGCATTCTTGTTTTGGTGGTCACAGTCGGTGACTTAAATAAGTTTCGGGAACAGGAAGACGACGTGCAAGGTTCATTGGCATCGGCACTGGGAAGACAAAACAACTCCCTCTCTCTCTCTCCAACTCTACTCAATTTATATTCTAGAACTCAACTGATTACTTACCGTACCATCGTAAGACTGTATCATTTGGAGAAGCTTGGGAACTTTATTTACTCTCTTATATATGCGTATCCTCTGTTAACTTGTTTTGACCATATAACATATAACCATATAACAATTACAGCACGGAAACAGGCCATTTCGGCCCTTCTGGTCCGTGCTGAACGCTTACTCTCACCTAGTCCCACTGACCCGCAATATAACATATGTTTTGCCTTATCCTGTTTTATATTAATTTATCACGTAGTTACTAATAAAATAAAGTTTATAAAAGAAGACTCAGACTCCAGGTGTGTCCATTTCTGCTGGTCCTTTTTAACCCATTACAGGGGACATAACACACACTACCAAGGAACACATGAATTGGCTGTCATATTTCTCACAGAATTGGTTCCTGGATGTTTGAAGCCGTAGCATAACTACTCATACAAGTTCCACTGAGGGACTTCCTCTCTGTTCATTCAGTAAACCCACCAACAGAAGAATCCATGACTTCCCGAAAGTGGCTACACACACACAGTGTGAAGAATGTGTATGGCATTCAAATGGGGCAGTGAGTGCAAGGAATTGGATGTCACACTCCAGCTGTACAGGACAGCACCTGGAACATTGTGTGCCATTCCGGTCCAACTTTAGGGTGAATATGCTAAAGTGAGAGATGGTGCAGGAAAGATGGACAAGGAGGTTGTTGGGACTAGATGGATTGAGACTGAATAGTATGGGACTGCCTTCCCAGGAGAGAGAGAGGCAGAGGGGGACATGATACAAGTTTATAAAATCAAGAGGGCCATAGATAAGGTGAATGGGGATAGCCTTTCTCTTAGGGCAGTGGAGTCTAAACTTAAAGGACTAAGTTTTAAAATGAGAAGGGAAAGGCAATTTTTTTTCCACTCAGAGGGTGGTAGCTGAATGGAACGAACTGCCAAAGGAAGTAAAAGATATTTGGACTGGCAATTGTCCAGCAAGAAGTGTTCAGAGGGATATGGGCCAAACGTTGGCAAATGGGACTCGTTCAGGGAGACATATTGGCTAGCATGGATGAGTTGGGCTGAAAGGCTTGCTCATGTGCTGTATAACTCTATGACATCCAGGAAACAGATCTGGAACACTGGTTTATTGTTGTCTCATGTTGCAGTGGAAAACTTCGCGTGTCATCCATACCGATCATGTTATCACATCAGTGTATTGAGGCGTTAGAAAGGAAAACAATAAAGTGTTACAGGGAAAGTGCAATGCAGGAAGATCAAAAGGTGCAAAGCTATAATGAGATAGACTGTGAGATCATATCATATGAGAGGACTGTTCAAAAGTCTCATAACAGCTCATTGAGCCTAGACAGTAGTTAGTACATGGCAAGATTGGGGTACAGCTAATTATAAAGTCGAAGTCAAAGTACATTTATTATCAATGTATACCACATACAACCTTGCGATTTGTCTCCTTACAGGCAGCCACAAAACAAAGAAATCCAAGAGGATCCATTTTTCAAAACGGCCATCAAACACCCAGCATGCAGAAAAAATTGTGCAAACAATAAAAGTAAGCAAGTAACATTCAGAACGGAAGTTCATGAAAGGGAGTCCACAGCCACAAAGCCAGTCATCACTGCGGTCTTAGTTCTGCACAGAGATGAGTACACCCTGTGGAGCAGCGAGTCCCTCACCTCCGACCCTGACACCCTGACCTTTTCAATCTGGCCCGACGATTAAATTGTGCAAACCTCGGGCCGTTCCTCATTCTCGGACCCAGGGCCTGCCACTTCAATAAGTCCTCAGGCCTAATCTAGTCATAAGGGTAATCTATTCATTCGGAATAGAGCACTCATGTGTAAGGAGCACAATGGCATCCTACCAAAGGTTTAGGTTTCTTTTCCTGTGAGTTACCTTCAGCTCATCCTGTGTATCGTGCAGGCAGTAGACCCGCATGGTGTACTCCAGTGAGGCACAGACTGCAGGTGCAAATATGGCCAGCTTCAGGCGCCTGGTTGCAGACTTGTTGACTGATTGTCCCACCAAGCAGTAGGTACCAAGATGCTCAGTCACTACGTGGCAAGCGTGGGAATCCAGCTGGACGTAACACGGGGTGCTGAGGGTCTCTGCTCCAAGTACCACCACATCCTACAGAGGAAGACAAAACACTTACAGAATCGAACTACTCTCTCCAGTTCTAACCACATTCAGGGCTGCAAACCACCCTTACATTCAAAAATAGGGATAGCAGAAACAGTCAATGAGGGCTTCCGAAGGAGAATTGGATATGCAGTTGAAACGGAATTGTTTTCAAAAGTACATTAGAACAGGAATAGAAGTTGGCCACTTGGCTCCTTAAGCCTGTTGCTGTGTTCACTACAGTCATGGCAGATCTGAAACGTAGAAACATAGAAAGCTTACAGCACAATACAGGCCCTTCGGCCCACAATACCGTGCTGAACATGTACTTCCTTTAGAAATTACCTAGGGTTACAAATAGCCCTCTACTTTTCAAAGCTCCATGTACCTATCCAGGAGTCTCTTAAAAGATCCTATCGTATCTGCCTCCACCATCATTGCTGACAGCCCATTCCATGCATTCACCACTCTCTGCGTAAAAACTTACCCCTGACATTTCCTCTGTACCTACTTCCAAGCCCTTAAAACTGTGCCCTCTCATGTTAGCTATTTCAGCCCTGGGAAAAAGCTTCTGACTATCCACACAATTCAGCTGTGCCAGTTTCACACATCACTCAATTCCCTCATCTTTCAAAATTGCATCTCCTTTCTCTTTTATTATCTGCCATGGCCTCATCTCCACAACCTGGTAGTGAAGTCCAGCTGACTGCCCTCTGTTCCCATGCAGCTCAATGACCATCCTCTCATCTTGCAGATATGTCCTTGCCGCACCTCCTCAGCATCTTTGCAGGTTTTAATGAGATCATCCTACTTGGAATAAACCCTGCCTAAATGGTTACATGTTTCAATCCTGTTATACATAGGGGAAATGATTGTGCAATGAGTTATTAATCTAGAAATTCAGGGCAAATTCTGAGGGACCTGTGTTTAAATCTCATCTCACCAAAGCAGATGGTGATAATTTTGAAAATGACCTCTGGAATTAAAAATGTCTACTAATGACTATATAAAAAAAAAATTATTTGTTGTAACGGCCTGTATGGTTCACTACCTGAGAGGAAATCTGTCCATCCTTACCTGGCCTGACCTACACACGACTTCAGACCCACAGCAGTGTTTGACTTTTCACTGAAGTGGTCTAGCAAGCCATGTAATTTCAATAAACCACAAGAAATCCACAAGGAAGTCACCATTTTGAAAAGGCAGCTCACCAGCACCTTCTCAATGGCAACTACGATGGGCAGTTGACTCCTGGCTCACCCTGCAAATCCCTTGAACCAATATATTAAAAAATGCAGACAATCAAGAAGGAAGATGGAGTGGGGTGGATGCAAAGGGGAAAAGTTGCTTGTACATTGTAGGTTTGGAAGAGAAAAAAAATTGTATTTACATAACTACTTATACATGCAGGATTCCTCAAGGTGCTTTGCAGCCAACATACTCAAGGAATTGTTCATGACCAAAAAAAGATAATTTTTTCAAATAATTTTCTTGAACTTATAGAGTCATTGAATCATGGAAATTTAGGGCACAGGAGGAGGGGGCTATTTGTCACAATCTTTCAGAGGTGAACCAGTCACATTTTCCCCAGTAATTTAAACATTCACACTACACATGCAATAAAAAATGATGCATTTGGACAAACCTTTTCAAATGACAATGGAAATATCACCAAAGCATTATCAAACAGAACCAGAAAGTGGGTTACTTATGGACTGATAAGATGGGGTATCCAAAGGATCACAGTCCAAAAGAGGAGAAAGAGGCAGAGATAGGTTTAAGATCTCTGCAACTGAAAGCAGGCTATCAGTGGTGGTTAATGGAGAAAACTGGGACTATTTAAAAGGCTGGAACTAGTGGAGTGCAGAATCACATCAATCAGTAGAGAAATCCTCTCGTCTATTTGCAGCATCCCTTTCAATTCTGATATAATGTAGGAAGAATTAATAGGGGCTAGCCCAAGCCATCAACTCCATCAAAACTTCAAATACATCAGCGAATCTTTGGAGATTTGAGAGTAGCTCTTGGTGGTGCTAAGTTGATCCTAATGAAACGAGTGTAAGAATCAGGACTGAAATGACATGGAAGCAGGAGAGAGCCAAAACTAACTGAACTTCTTCAAACTTTCTCCTGAGAATTAGCAACATCCAAGAATAACACTCCAAAAATATTAGCAGCTAGTTATCCTTACAAGTCCCCAGAAAGCACAGTTAACTTTCTTGCTAAATGCTTTTTATTGTTTTGTGAATATTATTTTTTCTTTTTGAGTTTATTTTAGATGCTGTTATTTCTGGCTGTATGGAGGCACTGATTTCCTTTACAATGATTCTCACACTCAGCACTATCAAGGCTGACATCCATCCTGCTGGAGGCCACTTTTCCTATCTTGTATGCCTGCTCTGTACCTCCAATTTATGCCCATCTCTGTGCCCACTGTCTGGGACTACCAGCCCACTCCAGCTGGAGTCTCACTGGTTGAGTGAGTAGAAAGTCCCGGGCACTTTGCTTTCAGAAGGACCTCAAGTCCACTCACCTCTGACATTACAACAGTGACTGCACATCAATTAAAAGGGAAGGAGTAAATTTTCAACTGTAATAGATAAACAGGAGAGTCAGTTGTCAATACTATCGTCAGTTTCTCCATTTACTTGGTTTTAAAATAGTTGAGAGGGATTTGGGCCTAAAATGGGCAAATGGGATTAGCTTAGATGGGAACTTTGGTTGGCATGGTCCAGTTAGCCCTAAGGATCTGTTTGCATGCCGTAGAACTCAATAGCTCTATACTTAAAAAAAAGTTTTATTGAGTCAATGCATTCTGTAGTGTAGATGGGAACGGTTTCCCTGTGTATGGTCTTTGTAAGATTAATCTAATTAATTCATATCAGTCTTGCTCATTCTCTCAATTGCCATGTGAAATTCTCTCCTTAATTGATTTCTCCAATTCTTCCCTTGAAAATATTATTGAATCTACTTCCATGCTTTCAGAATGTAACAATTCATAAATCAGACCCAACACCAACCCTTGCAGACTCTAGTGATTATGATCAGAAAGGTAGTAAGCTTTTCACACAGAGGAAGGAAGATATATGAGATGAGGTGCCAGAGCAAGTGGTAGAAGTGGGTACCATGACAATAATTGAAAAGATTTTGAGCAGATGCTTGAATAGGAATGGAGTAGTGGGATATGGACCTAATGTGGGCAGATGGATTAAGTATAGACAGGTGTCACAATTGGCGTGGTAGGCTGAAGGGCCAGTGCCTGACTCTGTTGCTCACTGTGGGAGCTTGCTGTGCACAAATAGTCTAACGTTGTCCCGAATTATGACAATACTTCATTGGTCGCAAAGCACTTTGGGGTTTTAATGAAAGACATCTTAAAGTAAAAATGGTTCCTAACCATTCCAACGGTCACAGTGGTTCAGCTGATTTTGCCTGGGGTGGGCAACAGGAAGAAATGAGAAGACAACCCCTGAGCACTGAACTGTGCCCCAGAGTCTCAAAGACAGCTTGCTTTCCCATGCTGACCATTAGTGGTCTCTCACCTCCCAGGTTCCTTCTGCCGACATGCTCTTGAGTTGAAAGATCCAGTCCTCCATGTTGGGCTCAGCGCAGTGATGGATGGTCAGGACAACAGGTCTGGTTAGTAAAGCACCGGCAGGTCCACAGCTCACCACTGGGCTCAGCAGGGTCTGGCTGCCCTCCAGTGTCGGCCTAGGCAGACCACAAGAGTCAAAAGCTATCAGTCTCTGCTCTGCACAATCCCAGGCCTCACCCTCTGCAACCCAGTGAAAAAGCACAAGAGAGAGATTCTGCAGATACTGGAAATATACACAAAATGCTGGAAGAACTCGAGCAGTATCCATGATCAAAGACCCCCACCATCTAGGCCATGCTTTCTTCTCAGTACTACTGTCAGGTAGGCGGAACAGAAGCCTTAGGTCCCACACAAACAGGTTCAGGGACAGATGTTATGTGACAACCATTAGGCTCCTGACCGATGTGGATAACATCATTCAACACTACTCTGAACTGATTCTATAACCTACAGACTCACTTTCAAGGACTCTTTACAACACATGTTCTCAGTATTATTTTTCTATTTTCATAGTTTGTCTTCCTTTGCATATTGGCTGTTTGTCAGACTTTGTATATATTTTTTCATAAAATACTTTCTCATAAAATTCTATTGTATTTTTTCACTGTAAATGCCTGCAAGAAAATGAATCTCAAGGTTGCATATGGCAGTGTACGTGGTGGTTGTCCATTGTGTCTGATGATGACAGGAACCCCGTGTGGGAAAGTTTTTAAAGCAGAAAAGCCCATGCACTGGGGCTGTTCCACTCTCTCAAACTCAGAAGTCTGGGTCCACTGGTACGAACAAACGCCACAATCTGGGGTCTTCCTTGGTTACAGTGGACGACCATGATGTCTTCTGTGCCTTGTCATGACCTTCACTCTCCATGGAGTGTTGCAGTACTGCCTTCCTAGCAGAGGGATCTCACTGTAGATCTCCTTCACCCAGTCCAATGGATCTGACTAGGACAGGCATGGAACTGTATACATACTTTGATAGTAAACTTACTTCAAACTTTGAATTTTAAAATTCAGCAAGTCAGCCAGCATCTATGGAGGGAAATAAACAGGTAATATACTGGACTGAGACCTGTTTCTTTTCCCTTCATAGTTAGCTTTATTTGTCATGTGTACTTCAAAATATGTAAACAATCAAACCTGCTGCCTGATCTGCTGAGTTCCTCCAGCATTATGCTGTGAAAGAAGCTCTTTGCAATTTAACCAGGTGGCTCAGGACGGGACTCAGCCTTCCACAGATATGAGCAATCTATCGGACTGACGCAGTCTGCAGAATGCTCTATTTTATGGTGTTATAGCCCCAGAAGCCTGGTGGCCATGTTACTGGACTCAGTGACCACTGATCCAGAGATGTGAGTTCAAGTCCCACCTCAGCTGGTCGTGAATACAAGTCCAGGCATTTAGCAAAATGTGGAGTAATCTGATGGGTTCAGTAACAGTGATGATTCAACAACCCACCTGGTTCGTTGAATTCCGCATGGCATTATTACCTACCCTGGTCTAGACACAGCAATGCAATTGGCTCATAACAGCTCCCTCTACTGGCTTGGTGTGGACATGCTTGCCAACCACAGTTCTGACATTTGATCAGTTTTATTTTAATTTAATATCCTTATCATTTTTGTACATTAGCATAGCAATAAGCACATTTCAGGGTTCAATTCCCCCTGCTGCCTGTAAGGAGTTTGTACATTCTCCCCATATCAGTGTTGGTTTCCTCCAGGTGTTCCAACTTCAACTCTAACTATACATCTTTAGAATGTGGGAGGGAGAGCTATGGGCATGTGATGTTGGAGCCAGTAGCGTGCCAACACTTGCAAGCTGTCCAGCACAATCCTTGCTGATTTGATTTGATACAAACAACGCATTTCACTATATGTTTTGAAAATTTGATGTACCAATGACAAGTATTTACTCTCTTTAAAATCTTCCAGGATCTAGCTTTCTCCCTCTTTCCACATCTACATATTGCCCATGTCTGGTGCGCTGACAGGTGTACTGCTTCACAGAGGGTGGGTTAGTATCCAAGGACAGGTAAAACTCCCTGCATACATCATGTTTTTCCACCAGTGGCAAACTGCTGATGTGTGCGGCATCGTTTTTCAGAAGACTGAAGAAAGCACAAATACAGAGACACGAGAGACTGCAGATGCCGGAACCTGGAGCAACAGACAAGCTGCTGGATGAACTCAGCTAGTCAAACAGCAGCTATTGGGGGAAAGGAGTTGGTGATATTTCAAGTTAAGACTTTGATCCAGGACATGAAATGTCAACAATTAGCACAGCATAGCAATGTGAAAAAACACTTACATGAGTGTGGGTGGTTGATTGGCTGAGAGTTGGAAGTGATGCTTTGACCACACGATTGGATCGGAGTGAGGCAGGAAGCTAAGAATCTGGAGAATCCCAATTGCACTCACTCATGTGCTAATGGAACACAGTCGTTCTACCTAAAAACAAGCGTCAGCTAACCAAGACAAAATGGGAATGATGAAGGGCTCAGGGGTGGTATGCAGGGCTCAAATTTGATACATTCCTGTGAAATAGGTGTCTCTTAACTCCCAATTCTAGCTAATTAACTTTCTCCTTTAGACTGATTCTAATGCTATGGTTATGAAAATTTGTTCCTGAAAGACTCTGCCGCTGGCTATTCGGAACGCCTGCCAGGAGATCAGAGCTTCCAAAAAGAAGGGCAAATTCAGTCCTTCAAAATAAACATTTACAAGATCTGGCTATAGTTCATAAAATCATTATGTATCGTCCAACCCTTCGCACCTTTGAGAAGGCAGTGGTGAACTATGCTTTTAAGCTGCTTCAGTCCTTCTGGTAAAAGTGTACCCCCCTGTGCCGAAGGAGAGGGAGTTCCAGGATTTGGGACTAAGCAATGGTTTCCCAAATTAGGATGGTGTAAGACTTATACAAGAACCTGCAGATAGTGTTTTCCCATTTACCTAACACTCTTATTTCCTTGGTAGTGAAGGTACGTCTTTGGGAGATGATGTTGGAATGGTGTGGTTGAGTACCTGCAGTGTGTCTTGGAGATGGTACACATTGTGACTGCAGTGGAAAGAGGGATTGTTTAGGGAGTTGGATATGATGTTGATCAACATAAAGTTGTGGATCAACATCACTATCCAACTCCTCAAAAGAAACTTAAAGAAGCCTGCTGCTTAACTTTCAAAATATTCATATTCAAAGTCCATTTATTATCAAAGAATGTAGAAATTATACAAACTTGAGATTTGTTTGCTTACAGGCAGTTGCAAAGCAAGGAACCTGAAAGAACCCAATTTTTAAAGAAGACCAACCTCCAATGTGCACAGGGAAAGAGAGTAAAAGAACAAATCATGTAAACAACAGAAGCAAGCAACAACAGCATACTGAACCAAATTGAGTCCTTAGACCCAAACCCCTGGGGCAGCCTGCAGTAGGTGCAAAGCCTTGGTATCCTGTTCATCACATTAGCAGGGCGAATCACTGCAAAATGAGCAGAAATGAAGCATGGGTGCAGTCTCACAGCGTTAGCATCGTGAAGCGAGGAACCTCCAGTCTATTTGGGCTGGCATTTAAGATTGCATTTTGCATTAGGATCCAGGCCCTGCGTCAGCGGATAGATTTCACTGCCGAAGAGGCCGTTCTCGACCTCTCCAAATTGGCCTGGAGCCCAGGGCGATCAAACCTCACCCGACTCTCGACAGCCTGCACTTCCAGATATATGGGTTGGCGTTTAGCTGTTCCAAACAGCGGATTGTACCTCACATTAGGACCTGGGCATTGCTGCGGTGAGTTGCTCCGGGCCTAGAACACGTTGCCCAGCCATTTGCTTTGGACCTGGATTTCACTACTGAAGAAACCGTTCTCGACCTCTCTAAATTGGCTTGGCACTTAGAATGATCCATCCTCACAGCCAGGTCAGCTGAACGGGTATTAGAACTCTCCTGTCATGTTTTCTCCCCTCAAAATTGTCCACTCCAACCAGCATGGCTCCAACTCCAAGTGTGTCAATTTTTCAGCACACCAGCAGGGCAAATCTTGCGAATTCACTTTTGCCTTCGCTTACCTCTTCATTGCTTGCGGTGATAGTTCATCACAATTCACATCCAAAGAAGTGTTATTAGTATTGTTTTGAATTGAATTCCTTTACTTCTGAACCACCAGTAAGCTGTTGCATGCCTTTGGTAATGCTATGTTTGGCATTGAAGATGTCCTCAGTGAGGTTGCCTATTTGTTAATATGACTTTGTTGTAAATGCTTCATTGTGGCCAACTTATGATGATTCTGTGAGGGAATTCTCAAGGAAAGTTATCAACCTTGTGTCCATGGGTTCACTCAGGTCTCTGTACTGTACTCCTCACAGAAGTCCAGATATGGTCACAGCACACAAACAAAACATTCATCTGACCGATTCCTGAAGACCTTTCTGCTCCTTACCGTGGTACTCCTCACTTCTTACAGACTTAACTGCACATTCTTCATGTGCAAGTCAAGGTTCAAGATTGTTTAACATCACTTCCTGTACACAAGTACAAACGTTTGTACATGGAAACCCATGTGTCACAGATAGAACATACAAAATTCACACTGATAGCACTGAAGATTAGGATTGAACCCAGGTTTCTGGAGCTTCATAGTGGTAACTGTAAATATAACAGTGATGTGAAGGCCTAAAGAAGTTGGGCAAAGGCACACATAAACTTTCAAGAAATACAAGTTAATGAAGATGTCTCATTACCTTATGTTGTCTCTGCGATGGACAGTCACATACACGTCATAGGCTCTTCCTGGGGGAATAGCTCCCGCTGGCACCAACAAACTCACACCTAGAGTTAATGGAACAGGAGATGAGGGCAAAATCTTATCTTACAAAACACAATTTTTCACAGTTGACAATTTTTTTTTTAGCATTTCTAAATGCCAATGCTACAGAATATGCCGAGGTTTACAGTTTTGGTTGGAAGTTACCAGATACAAAATTTCTCTTTGAGGACTAGATGAAACATTCTTCTAATAGTCAGTTTCACTGCTGTTTGTGGCTCAGTCAACGCCAGTTTAGATGCAGATGTGAGTTTAGAACAGCCAGTGTTGACACTCAAAAGAATGGGACCTTCAAGCCCCAGTATGCTTTTTAGAAGGCCATTTCACCTTCACTACAATTACCCAATTTACAGCAGCCAATTATCTATCACCTTGCATGTTCTTGGGATGTGGAAGGCAACCATAGAACAAAGGGGAAATTCATATGAAAGCATACAAACTCCACACAAAGAGCACCAAAGTTAGAGTCATAGAGAAGAAACAGGCCCTTTGGCCTATCTAGTCCAACCATTTAAACTGTCTACTCTCAACAACCTATTCAGATATGGGATAGCCCTCCCATAATATCCATGTACTTATCCAAACTTCTCTTTAACATTGAAATCAAGCTTGCATGGACCACTTGTGCTGGCAGTTCACTCCACACTCTCACAATCCTCTGAGTGAAGAAGTTTCTCCTCATGTTCCCCTTAAACTTCACTGCTTTCACCCTTAAGCCATGACCTCTGGCTGTAGGACCATCCAACCTTAGTGGAAATAGCCTCCTTGCATTTACCCTATCTATACTCATGATTTTGTATACCTCAATCAAATCTCCTCTCAATCTTCCATGTTCTAAAGAATACAGAACTAATCTATTCAATCCTTACTTATAACTCGGGTCCTCCAGACCCGGCAACCAACTTGTAAATTTTCTCTGCACTCTTTCAACCTTGTTTACATCATTCCTTTAGGTAGGTGATCAAAACTACACACCTTACTCCAAATTAGGTCTCATCAATGTCTTATACAACTGCAACATAAAACATCCCATCTTCTGTACTCAGAACATTGATATATGAAGGCTAGAAATACTACAGCGAGTAGCTCACCCGCTAGCTCCTCAAAGTTTTTCCACCATCTAGAAGACTTAGGTCAATAGTGTGATTAAATACCCTACACTTGCCTGGATGAGAGAAACACCCTCAAGAAACTCAACACCATACAGGACACAGCAGCCTAGCTGGTAGGCATCCTATTCACAGCCAGTCACACACTCAACCAGCAAATAAAAAGTCTCTGACTATCTATAATTATTTTATATATTTCTCATGTTTCCTTTCAGCCTCCGATGATCCTCAGAAAGAAAACCCAAATTTGTCCAAACTGTCCTTTCTAATCCAGGCAATATCCTAATGGATCTCTTCTGCACCCCTACCAGTGCTTACACCTTCTTCCTGAAAAAGGCGAAGTTTATCAAAACCTGGATGAGATGTCCCAGGAAATGTCATCATTTTCCTAATGAATTATAAAAAGTTTGACTTTAGCATCCCTTTCCTTTTGTTTGAAAATAACATTAAATAGTTGCTGAACTGCAAATTATGCAGTGGCAGATGGAACATCATTTAAAAGACCTGGACAGTGATGCTTTAGATGGATGTGGGGCCAATGCAGATATATGAGATTATATTAGATGGGCAGCTTGAGTGGCATGGACCAATAAGGCCAGAAGATCCATTTCTGCGCTGCTTTGCATTGACTCTGAAGTAAATTACCAACCTGAGTTGGGGATGCTGAGGTGACCTCCCAGGATGTTGAAGCTCCCCAGGGCATTACACGATGGATCCAGCTGTGGGAGCAGACCTTGGTTCTTGGTGTTCTGAGTCTCATTGTCAAGTAGTGACTCTGTTAGTTGTGGTGAGAGCTTCGAAGCCAGGTCCATGGACTCGCCTTGCGGTGTGACTCCACAAGATGAGTTGAATACCTTAATCTTGAGGTTGGGCAGTGGGTCAAGCAGCGGAGAGTTGGTCATCGGAATCTTGTCCGAGATATCATGTAGGGCGTACATGGGGCCTCTATACATGGCTGCAGCAGCAGTGAGGTCTGGCTGCACGGCGAGGAGGTGGGAGTTATCTGCACAGGGAGAAAGCAGAGGATCATGGTATGTTGGGTTCTATCAGGCCCCAACAGAAAAAAGTCAAGTACTAGTTCCTCATCTCATTCCTCTAGAGAAAGATCTGATATACAACTGGACCATTATACCACACTTTCACAGGTCACAGTTGTTCACCGGATCAATTCACATTCATAACACAGCATCTATCAGGAGACTCTTTGACCTTTTATTTTAATCCCCCATGACTCTGAAGAGAAAGGAAATGGACGATCCTAAAGTTCTCCCCATTCATTGCTAAGATCATAAGCATGAGTTAACCTAAAGTTCTTCATGTTTACTAATGGTGTTAGGACTGTCTTCACCTTATTCCCAATTAACAGATGCTCACTATACAGTGGACCAGCAAACAATCAGCTGGAGAAATTCTAGGGGGCCAAGCACCATCTAGGGGTGGGGTAGAAGGGGGAGGAAGAATTGTCCATTTTTCAGTTTGAAAACCTGTATCAGGACAAGCAGGTTGAAACCGAGAGGTAGTGGTGCAGGGAGGGAACGACAGAGAATGATAGAAGGGAAGAGAGAGAGAGAGATAAGAACATAAGTACATAAGAACAGTCTTCTAGGGAGGTTGTTTGCTAGTGCTGTTGGGGAGGCTTCAAACTAATATGGCAGGGGAATGGGAACCCACACAGAAAAGAAGAGGGAAGTGATGCAGAGACCAAAGCTAGAGTTAGTGAAGAAAAAAGTAAGAGCAGAGCACATAAAAGTAAAAAGCAAAAATTGCATAAGTCACCAGATTCTAAAAGGACAATGAGTATAAAGGCACTTTATCTAAATGCCCGTAGTATTAGAAACAAGGTTAGTGAACTTGTGGCACAGATCAGTACCAAGACATATGATTTAATGGCCATTACAGAAACCTGGTTGCAAGGTGGAGATGACTGGGAATTAAATATCCAAGGGTATCAGGTAATACGGAAAGATAGGCAGGAGGGCAGAGGAGGTGGGGTGGCGCTCTTGATTAGGGATGAGATCAGGGCGATTGTGAGAGACGATGTAAGATCTACAGAGTAGAATGTTGAGTCCATTTGAGTAGAGCTTAAGAATAGTAAAGGGAAAAAAATCACTGGTGGAAGTTGTCTATAGGCCACTTAATAAAATTATTGCAGTGGCAGAGGCGATTAACCAAGAAATAATTGGGGCTTGTAAGAACGGAACGACAGTTGTCATGGGGGATTTTAACTTCCACATAGATTGGGTGAATCAGGTTGGTCAAGGAAGTCTTGAGGAGGACTTCATAGAATGCATCCGTGATGGCTTTCCTGAGCAGCATGTTAGTGAACCTACAAGGGAAAATGCTATCTTAGATCTAGTCCTGTGAAATGAGGCAGGTAAAATTAACAATCTTATAGTCAGGGATCCACTTGGAAAGAGTGATCATAGTATGATTGAATTTCGCATTCAGATGGAGGATGAAATAGATCTAAAACTAGTGTACTATGCTTGAACAAGGGAGACTACAACAGGATGAGGGAGGAGTTGGCTATTATGGATTGGGAGCACAGGCTATTTAGTAGGACAGTTGAGGAACAGTGGAATACTTCCAAAGATATTTTTCACAGTGCTCAACAAAAGTATATTCCAGTCAAAAGTAAGGACAGTAAGTGTGGGACCTTGGATAACTAAGGAAATAAAAGATAGTATCAAATTAAAAGCTCATGTATACAACTTTCAAAGAGTAGTGAGACTGGAGGATTGGGAAAGCTTTAAAAAGCAACAGAGAACAACTGAACAAGAAATAAGGAAAGGGGAGATAGAGTATGAAAGTAAATTAGCACAAAATATAAACACACATAGCAAAAGTTTTTATAAATATGTAACGCAGAAGAGGGTGGCTAAAGTCAATGTAGGTCCCTTGGAAGACGAGAAGGGGAAATTGATATTGGGAGATAAGGAAATGGCTGAGGCATTGAATGACTTTTTTGTGTCGGTCTTCATGGTGGAGGACACGTCTAATATGCCAAAGAAGGATGTTATGAACGAAATGAGAGGTGAGGACCTCAGTAAAATCACTGTCACTAAAGAGATAGTGATGAGCAAACTAGAGGGCCTGAAGGTAGATAAGTTCCCTGGTCCTGATGGGATGCATCCCAGGATGCTGAAGGAATTGGCGGAGGTTATAGTAGATGCGTTGGTAATCATTTATCAAAACTCTCTAGACTTTGGGCAGGTCCCGGCAGATTGGAAAACAGCAAATGTCATGCCACATTTTTAAAAAGGATATAGGCAAAAGATGGGCAACTATAGGTCAGTTAGCTTAACATCTGTAGTTGGGAAAATGCTTGAAGCTGTCATTAAGGAAGAAATAGCAAAACATTTAGAAAGGAGTGGTTCCATTAGACAGATGAAGCATGGATTCAGAAAGGGCAGGTCCTGTTTGCCAACTTTCTGGAGTTCTTTGAGGACATAATGAGTGCAGTGGATAGAGGGGAACAGGTGGATGTCGTATACTTGGATTTCCAGAAGGCGTTCGATAAGGTGCCGCACAAGAGACTTATAAATAAGATACGGATGCATGGAGTCAGAGGAAGTGTATTGGCATGGATAGTGGATTGGTTAACTAATAGAAGGCAGAAAGTTGGTATAAATGGGAGTTTCTCCGGTTGGCAATCTGTGGTGAGTGGGGAGCCGCAGGGGTCGGTGTTGGGCCTGCAGCTGTTTACCATTTACATTGATGATTTGGAAGAGAGGACTGAGTGTAGCGTGGCAAAATTTGCTGATGACACAAAACTGAGTGGAAAAGCAAATTGTACAGAGGATGTGGAGAGTCTGCAGAGGGATATAGGTAGGTTAAGTGAGTGGGTCAAAGTCTGGCAGATGGAATACAACGTTGGTAAATGTGAGATCATCCATTTTGAAAGGAATAATAGATGAAAAGATTATTATTTAAATAGTGAAAGATTGCAGCATGCTGTTGTGCAGAGGGACTTGGGAGTGCTTGTTCACAAATCGCAAGAAGTTGGCATGCATGTACAACATGAAGACAAATGGAATGCTGGCCTTCATTGCTTTAGGGATTGAAATCAAGAGCAGGGAGCTCATGCTGCAACTATACAGGGTACTGATGAGGCCGCACCTGGAGTACTGTGTGCAGTTCTGGTTTCCATACTTGAGGAAGGATATACTGGCTTTGGAGGCAGTGCAGAGGAGGTTCACCAGATTAAAGGGGTTAACCTATGAGGAAAGATTGAATCGCCTGGTTCTATACTCTCTGGAGTTCAGAAGAATGAGAGAGGATCTTATAGAAACATACAAAATTTTGAAAGGATAGATAAGATTGAAGTAGGAAAGTTATTTCCATTGGTAGGTGAGACTACAACAAGGGGACATTGCCTCAAGATTCAGGAGAGAAGATTTAGGATGGAGATGAGGAAAACTGTTTTTCCCAGAGAGTGGTGAACCTGTGGAGTTCTCTGCCCAGGGAAGCAGTTGAGGCTTCTTCACTAAATATATTTAAGATACAGTTAGATAGATTTTTATATAGTAGGGGAATTAAGGGTTATGGGGAAAAGGCAGGTAGATGGAGCTGAGTTTACGGACAGATCAGCCACGATCTTATTGAATGACGGGACAGGCTCAATGGGCCGGATGGCCTACTCCTGCTCCTATTTCTTATCGTCTTATGTAAACTAAGGGAGAGAGAGAGTGTCTGACAGGGTGAAAGGAACAGAGAAAAGGAAAAAGGAAAAGAGAGAATAAGGGGGCAAGGGACAGGGAAGGAAGAGGGGGAGATGGAGTTTCTGTTGTGTAAATTCTTAATTTTTTTGACATTGGATTTTAGTTAGTGTCTGAGATCTGGTGGAAGGTTTGTAGTGTAGACTTAGATAATGATAAAAGATACAGACCCCCAGTCCTACCCTTCTCTCAAGAGGTTCAAATATATAACAAGCCTCAGAGCATAATATCTGGTCAAAGTTTAAACATTAAGAAGAATCTCATCCAACCTGGCCTGGACGTCTTGACATTCACTGGCTGGAAAGCGCCGTTCAGGGCTGCAGTGTCTCTGATGTCGGATCTGAAGTCGTGGTGGTTCTTGCGGTATACAAACATCACCACCACCAACAGAATGGCCAGGCACACGATCACAGCCACAGCCACTGCCACATAGAGCGCGATGTCATCAGAGCCTGGAGCAGCTGCAGGGGGAACGAGAACAGAGGGAGTTGGAAACCACCACCAGCCAGCAGGCACATGGAACATGCTTAGCAGGACTGCTCCTCGCTCTCCAACTCTTGTGGTGCAAGAACCCCTCACTATTCCAGAGCTAATGCTGTAATTATCTCTCTGCTTAGCCTAGGTGATGATGGACAAATGCCAGTCTTGTTTCTACTGGTAATTTTCATGTCGGATTCAGGAAATTGATATTTCAAATTTCTGTACAGTGACTTGAGCCTGCAATATAGGCTGATGCTCCCAATGAAGAATGGGACTGGATGGGATATTAAATTAAGGTCTCAGCTGTCCTGGATGCAGAAGACCCCACAATATCCCAAAGAAGTGCAGAAGCATTAATCCCTGGAGACCAGATCGATACTTATCCTCAATCACTATTGCAAAAGCAGGTCACCATCAACATTGCTTGCTTTGTCTGAGAAGATGCAGTGAGCAAATTGACCTTGCAATGATTATGGTCAACCATTTTTGAAATGATCTGTGTCACCCAATTACTATATTAATCCCATTTTTAAAATTTGCAACACATTTTCCATTAACTGTCTCCACTCTTACGCTTACCAACATTCCATGGATAGCTTAGAGTAGTCAATAAGCCTGCCAACCCGCACCTTACTGGGATGTGGGAGGGAACCAAAGCAACTGGGAGAACCATAAGTAGCATGCAAACTCCACACAGACAGCATCAAATGTCAGGATTGAACCAGGGTCACTAGCTGCACTACTGACTGTGGCACTGTCCCGCCCTAAAAGAGGGAACTCTTCAGAAGTCTCTCAATACATATAAAGAGCTGTAGAATGGCTCACAGTTACAAATGAAAGTAGATATTCCTATTCTTTTTCAGAATGGGAGCCCTTTATGTTGACAGATGAAGGCAAAATCCAAACTAACTTAGAGTTCAAGGAATAGAGCTGCGTGTTAGCATTACATCATCCTTGAAGCTGTATCTCAGGTTTTCAGCATCTGCAGCTTTTTGCAGCTCTAGTGAAGGCACAGTATTCTGTGGGAGTACAACCTGTTGACATTCAAAACTAAACTATCTGCAGACTAAGGACTTCAGAAGAGCACAGGATGCAGGAGCAGGAGTAGGTCGCTCGGTCTCTCAAGCTTGCTCTACCCTTCAATATGATCATGGCTGATCTATGCAGGCTTCAACTCCTCTTCTCTGCCTGAAGCCCGTAACACTCAATTTTTCACATATTTATTTGTCTCCATCTCAAATTTGCAAATGATCCAGCTTCAGGGGCAGGGAACTCCGGAAATCCACCTCTCTCCAGGAGAAAATTTAAATAGCTGGCTCCTGATTTTGGAGTTATGTTCTTTTTTCTGTAATTCCCCCCACTACTGGAAACATATTGATAGTATCTGAAAGATTTTATAAGTTCACACCTCACTCCAAACTCCAAGGAATTTAGACCCAAAGCTTCTCATGGTAGGAGAACCTTCTCATCCCAGGGATTATACTGATGAATCTCCTCTGGACTGCCTCCAGTGTTATTCTATCTTTTTTGTCTCTGGTAAGGAGATCAAAACTGTGCACAGTATTCCAGCCGTGGCCTGACATATGTAAACTAGTACAGAATTTACTATTCCTTAACTCCAACACCTTTGCAGTAAAGGTCAACATGCCATTGGCCTTCTTAACCACATTTTGGACCTATCTGCTGGCTTTTTGTAATTCATGAACTAGAACAACTGATGTCTTTGTATTTATTTTCAATCTCTCTCCATTTAGCAAGAAATTGAAAATAAGTAAATTATCCATGTACCTTTTGATTCCTGTTACTAAAGTGCATGTCCTCACATTTCTTCCCCATTCTGATGTTTGATCTGGACAACAGCTGAACCTCTTGACCAGGTCTGCATGCTTTTATGTCACTGAGTTGCATATTTGCATTAATGAGCATGTATACAGCTATACATACATACATAATAAAGTGGCGAATATATTTTGCCTTCATTCTTCCTCATCTACTTTTTTGCAAATATAACATGCATTCAAATAAAGCCTGAGCTTTGATTCTTTAGCATTTTTACTAACTCTAGATTTGTTCTGTGCTGTTTACTTGTATTTCCATTTTCTGCTCCAGCCTGTCACACTTTTCTCATCAAATCTTCCCTTACCCATACTGTGACACCACTCTCTCATTTCCTTTCCATTTAATAACCATCCTGTTCTTGGAAACTACCCTTATTATTTAATTTAAAAGCCTTTCTCAAGCCGTGTTTATGCAATTCACCAGGACATTGGTGCCAGACGATTCAGATATAGCCCATCCCTGAGTAACAGTTCTCTCCTCCCCAGCACTGGTGCCACTGAAGGTTATCACTCTTGTGGTTCTGCTTTTCAATTTTGCCCTGAACTCCTCATTAGCCCTCAGTAGAAGTTTCTCCCTCATTTTATCTATCCCTATAACATCTTTGTCGACAATGACTACAGGGTTTTCTCTTTCTCCCAATCCAAATTCTTCATCATCTCAGATGATGAAGACCTGGCACCAGGCAGACAACACAGCTCCTGAGACTGTCTTTATGGTAAAGTGTGGTGCCTGTTCTCCTAACTATGCAATCCTCAGTATCTACACTTCTCTTTCCTCCCCAGCCCTCCCGCTGCACCACCTCAATGGCTCCTAGGACACGGTACTATGTACAATTTGCATTATCCTTCCTGCATTCCCCAGCCTCATCCACAGGGGAACAAGAATCTCCTATCTGTACAACTGCACCAATTTTCATTTACGTAGCAGCCTATCTGTACCATCATTTATGTGCAGAGGCACTGCATTCCTGAAGAGCCCAATATTAATTTTGGGATTGTTTCTTCAAATTCTAACTCAGTGGAGGAAATAAATTCTCTGCTCCCACTCTCTGAATCCTCTTTACATCCTGGTTAGATCACCCACTAATCTCCGAGGATTATTCGCCAAATTTACAAACATTCTAAACCCTTTCCTACAGCTTCTTTCCATTAATAAAATGGAGTTGTTCAGTGAGGGAAATCAAGATCAATTCTGTGAACCTTGGGAACACTGCTTGTGTTTACCTTCAAAATCACATTAGCTTGCAGAAGCAGCAATTCTTAAAGTAAGCCAGGATAATTGTTGACGCCACTGGCACTGACAAATTAAACAGACAATTTCTGAATGTGCCCAATGCATAAACTGCTGCAGTAATTCAGCAGATTGAGCAGCATCGGTGAAGGGCAAGGAATTGTTGACAATTGGCTCAGAACCCTGCATCAGTCTTGGAGGTCCTTCTGCCCCCATGGATGCTGCTTTACCTGCTGAGTTTCTCCAGCAGATTGTGTATTGTTTCAGATTCCAGCATCTGCAGTCTTTTGTCCTCCATTCTAATCTGTCTGGTGTTCTCTTCATCTCAACTCTGATTGGTTGATGGACAGTGTTAATACTTACAGGGACATCAAGACACTGACCAAGATATAGGAAAGGCAGGACAAGCTAAAAAAAAAACAGACCTATAATAGCATTTAGTATCTGATAAACCCAGTCATAATAGAATATGGCATAACTCCAGCAATGTGGGTTCGATTCTAACCTCTGGTGCTGTCTGTGTAGCTGTAATAGATTGCTCCTAGTATATAGGTGAGTGATGGAGTCTGGGGCAAGTTGATGGGAATGTGGAAAGAATAAAATGGGTTTGGGTAGAGTTACTGTAAATGAATGCCTGATGGTTAGCATGAATTCAGTGGACTGAATGGCCTGTTTCATTCTTGACCCTTTAAAGAAACTTACATTCATGATTAATGTAGTGTCCAATTACTTCCATCCAGTTTAGGGAAGGGAATCTTATCACAACTGCTTTGGAAATGGCTGAGAGGGATGGAGGGATGTCCCAGAGGGAGACAAAGTGAGAGGGAGGGAGTGAAGGATCCAGGTTTCCAACTCCTCCTGCATGTAGAACTGTTTCAAACTTCACATTGAAATGTCTGGCTTCATTCTGTAGACACTTCCACCTAGTCCCAGACACCCCACCAATGGGGATTACTCTCTTCCTCCTCCCTGTTGGTTCTCCCTAACCTCCTAAACTCTTTGAACAGTTCAACTCATAACCCTGTAAATTCTAGGAAATACAAACACAGTTTGTGTGATCTCTGTAACAGAGGAGGACAGAGCCGGAGAGCACGGCAGTGGGAATCTTGTGACACACACACACACACACACACACACACACACACACACACACACACACACACACACACACACACACACACACACACACACACACACACACACACACACACACACACACACACACACACACACCGCCCCCCCCCCCGCCCCAATGTAAGTAGCCACCCCAGTTCTTTCACACCTACTCATAGCCAATACACTAGGAATCTCCTTTGTCCCTCAAACACACAAACATGTGACTAGCAGGGAGGGTGTTTCAAACTAGCGCAAAAGATTCCTGCGTAATATTCCAATTCTCCAAAATTCCAAGGAATAAAGTTGCAGCTTGCTGAATCTTTTCCTCTGAGTCCTGGCAACATTCTTGGAAACCTCGCCAGCTTATTGGTAACTTTCCCGAGGCAGAGTAACCAAAAATGAACAGAATAGTCCAAGAGTGGCCTCACCAATATCTTGTCTAACTTCAATATTGTATCCCAAATTCTATTCTCAGTGCCCTGACTGATGAGTATGGAGATAGGACACTGATCACCCAGTACAGGGTTTGATAGGCTAGCCTGGTGTCAACTGGATGGGAATGCTTCAGAACAACTTTGGAGGTCAGAATGCTTTCCTTATCACAAATGACGTGGTTAATTCTATTTGGAAAGGATTTCCAGATGTCCAATGAATCTATCTCTCAACCAATAGGTCGACATCTAATATGCAAATCAGGGAGCCACGAAGGGCAATGGGCTGCAGTTTTATCCCAGGTCCTGAGCCCCATCACTCCATCCACCACCTCAAATGTAAACAACACTATAGCAACAAATCCAGCATGTAATCTCAAAAGATGAGGTAAACAAAAGTAAAAAAGGAAACACAAGGGAATATAACTTACAGGAATATCCAAAATCTGTGCGACCTTTTGGTTCTTTGGAAATTTGATAAAACAAACCTTAAAGAAAATAAGCAAAGAAAAAAAGAAAAGAAATGAAAAAAATTAAATGTTCACAAAAACATAGGCATTAACATAACAACCGGCCAAACATGGCAGCCATGTCCTCAATATCATCAGTGAAGGCCACATAGTGTTGATTGGATTCTGCAATTCTGGGCATTGAAGTATCTGATTACATTATGTATTGCAATTGGGGTCAGAAAGGCAACCACAAGAGAATTTAAATTCTTTGACAAATTTAGTAGCTGGAATTGCTTTTTGTGCCAACATGTTTACTTAAGAGCCTTTTAAGCTTCAGTGTTCCTTAGTTCTGAACACCAAGTGGTGTGTGGGATTATTCTGACTGACTTTGTGCAGGGTGCTGGTCAAAGGTTGCAGTTTTAGGGACTCTCTGGTATTTTCCCTGTTTAAATTCAATGCCTACTTATTAGGTGGCACAATAGGTGCTGCCTCCCAGCTGCAGTGTCCTGGGTTCAATGCTAACCTCAGGTGCTCTGTATGTGGAGTCTGCATGTTCTTCCTTTGAATGCATGGGTTTTCCCCCCAGTGCTCTGGTTCGTTCCCACATCCCGAAGAGCTGCGGGTCATTTGGTTAATTGGCTGCTGTAATTTGCTCCTAGTATGTAGAGTTAATGGGAATGTGGGGAGAAGAAGTTGCAGAGAATCTAAGGGGATAGGATTGATTTGAGAGACAGCATAGACTCAAAGAATCATAGGGTTATGTACGTGGCAGAGAAGCAGGCCATTCGGCCCAACTTATCCATGCTGTCTATGTTGCCTGTCTAAGCTAGTCCTAATTGCCTGTGTCTGGCTCACATCTCTGTAAAGTTTGTTTAACTGTGCCTCTATCTTCTCTCTCAAGTGGAATTAAATACCTTTTTGACTAGAGAAGTGCAGGCTGAGACCCTGCAGGTGCTCTAGGTGATATTGATTCTTCAAACAGCATCACCAAAACAGATCGCTTAGTTATCATGCCATCATTGATCCTGGGACCTTGCTGTGACTGCTACATTTCCCAGCACTACAACACGCGAAGTGGGGCAGCCCGAGATTGTGCAAGAAGCTGCATAAATATAAGATTAATCTTCTTGCAAATCACTGCCAGCTACCTAGCTGAGAGCGAAAGAAATCTTCAGGAGTACAGAAATGTTCAGAAGGTGCAAAAAGATTTTTTTCTGTATTTTCTTTCCAAAGTTGTATTTGTTAGTAATGGCAAAAAGAAGGGTGAAAGTGAAGAACTTGGCTTGTAGGGTAATGAAAAGCACATCTTCTTTCTGACTGGCTCCAGGAAGTTAGCGCACATGGACTTGTAATGCTAGAGGAACCAGGTCATCTGATAAATCTCCAGGAACATTCGGTCAGCTGACAACTCTTTCCAGTGGCCATGGACATGATAATTAGTTCTAATTACACAGTGACTGATATGCAGAGGCTTTTTAAAGCAGTTACATAGTCAGAATAAAGAATCTGGTGGAGGAACTCAGGAGGTCGAGTAGTGTGGCTGTAGTGAATTGAAACCCTGCGTACATTCCCCAAAGATGCTGCTTGACTTGCCCTGTTCCTGATGCAAGGTTGCTCCAAATTCCAGCATTTGCTCCCTCTTGTGTCTCCAGATTATTAGGATAGTTTGCCATCATTAATTGGGAGAAAGATTCTGCCTTTTGGTTCTTCCTTTCAATTTTAAAGATCATATCGTGTGGAAAGAGGCCATGGGGAGAGAGACAATGATTGGGGACAGGGATTTCTGCTAGATTGGCTAAATGAGATCCACCAGCTCTGTGCCAACCCTACAAAATTATCCTTCTTCTCCCCAGATTCCCCACGGACACCTTCTCCTGAATGTGGAACAAGTGGATACTTGGTACGCTATTCCATAATGTTCGGCATCTCATTGCTTTTGGTCAGTATCTGATCACCATACCTGCCGAGGTTTCATCATCAATCACTGGAGAATTGGTTCCAAGGAGCAGGAGGCCACCCGGTCTTTGAGTCTGCCCTAGAGTTCTATCACATAACACCCAATCCCAACTAGCTAGAACTTCTGCCTCTGAGTCAGAAGACTGCTATGTTCATGTGACACCTGAAGGGAGTGAAGCACTGTCAGAAATGGTCTTTTAAATGAGACATCACCAATGCCCTCCCTGCCCCAAGAGTATAGAAGATCTCTGCTGCTCCTTTTAAGAAGAGTGGAAGTAGTCTCAATACCCTGACCTATTGTTCTCCCTCAATGAAACATGGTCATCCAACTTACAACTGATGAATTTGTTCTGAAATGTAATCAGTGTTCGGTGTCATTGTCATAGAGAAACAGTGTGGAAAGGCCTTTCGGCCTATTGAGTCCATGCCAACCATCAAGCATCTATTTTTACACTAATATTACCCTAGCCTAATTCGCTTACTCCCATCAACTCCCTCCAGACTCTATCTCTCACCTACACACTATATTTCCTTCCATATTCATACATCTCATCATATTTATACTGCTGCGTAAGTTTTGTATAATTTATGTTAATTTAAGCTGATTAAGTTTATGCTTAGGATGTACTGTGCTGCAAAAAGCTCACTGCCATGGCATTTATACCCCACACCAAGCGTGAACTTAAACTTGGACACCTGGGGAAATATACAGCAACCAAACAACCTCCCAACATGCCCATTTTTGGGATATGGGTGTAAACTGGAGCACTGGAGGGAAACCTATCCGGTCATGAGGAGTACGTGCAAACTCCACACAGATAGCACCTTAGGTCAGGACTGAACCCGAGCCTGGGTTTCAGTCAGTCAGAAAGCTGCTGTACCAGAGGGACCACTGAGTCAACCTGGTCATTTGTAATCATGGGATCTAAAAGTAATTTAAAGCACTGAGGAGGATTGGCAGAATTCCTTGCCTAAATCTGGGATAACAATTAGGTGTAATAATGATGGAGTGTGACATTTCTTTCTAGGTCAGTTCCTGTCTGTTCCCGATATATGATGTGAAAGATTCCGTATTGTAACTTAAAGTGACCCGGGTGTCGCTCAATAAACATAAACAAAATTGGAAATACTTTGCAAATCGGGAAAAGAAGCCTCCCTGGGAAATGAATCAGAGTTGATTTTTAGTTCTAAATCCTATCATCATGAATTCTGGCAAGAGGGTCTTTGATCTTAAGGATTAACTCTGGCTCACTGTGCCTGATCTGCTGAATGTTTGCAATTCTTTTTTCTTATTTTAGAGTTACAGAATCTGCAAGTATTTTCCCTCCAGTTTTTTAATCAACAGAATTGATGTGGCCCTTAACCACATTGCTATTTTGGGATCTTGCTGTGTACACATTGGCTGCCGTATTTCCTGCATTACGACTGTGACTATACTTGAAATGCACCCCTGTTGGCTGTGACACTTCCTGGGATATCCTGAGAGAATGCGAGGTGTAGTGGCAATGAGTGCCTTTCTCTCTCAACACTTCTCCCAGCCTCTGGTCCACCATCAAGAGCCAATGCGCAAGGCCAGCTGAGCGCTGGGCAAATCCAGCATGGCTGGTTTAGGCAGTGTGCTGTTCTGCTGATAATCCCTCCTTGAGGTTTCATTTCAAAGCATCTATTGACTACACTTCTTGCTGCCTCAGTAAAGCAGCCAATGTAATCAAAGCATCCTCCCACCTCAGAAATGTTCTCTTCTACCACTTCCCATTGGATACAAAAGTATGAAAGCAAGTACCATTGACTGAAGAACAACATCCATCCTGTTGATATGACTATTGAATGGAACTCTCTTACCAATCTACCTGGTTATTGTCTTTCAAAGTATTGCCTGTCTGCACTGCACTTTCTCTATAACTGCAACACATTATCTGCATTTTTTCCACTTGTACTACCTCAAAGTAGTGATGTGATGAAGAGATCCATATAGATGGCGTGCAAAAACAAAGCTTTCATTGCACCTTAGTACGTCTGACAACAATAAACCAATTTACCAATTGGTTATTCCCTTCCATGTTACTCCCCCCACAGCTCTGCAAATACTTTCCATTAATTATATCCATATTTCCATGTAATTTTCTGTCCAATCCTCTCTCCATCAGCTTCCAGATCCGAATGGGAATTTGAACATGGCTCTGTGGGTTTGTGAGTGGGAATATCTATGTTCCTAGGAATGTTCCCTACACTGGACATTGCCCCAGATTCAGGGAGGGAATTCTTCTGGTCCTCAGACATACTTTAAATGTGCCTCTGGACACCATTATTCCAAATGACAAGGACGGTGTGGCACAGATGGCAGAGCCACTTCCTCACAGTCCCAGAGATCCAGGTTCAATCCTGACCTTGGGTACTGTCCGTGTCAAGTTTGCACACATTCCCTGTAACTGGGTGGATCTCTCCCAGGGCACCGGTTCTCTCCCACATACCAAAAACATGCAGATTGGTGGGTTAATTGACCACTGTAAATTGCCCCTAGGTGCAATGTATTATCCCTGTTTGCATTCACTATTAAATCAAGTGGGTTACAATACTATTACCCTGCCCATTCTCCTGTACACTCTAATTGACAGGAAAATTGGTGCATGACGTAAAGCCTCAGAAACACGTCTGTAGTTTCCTCCTCGTTAGTGAGTGGGCATTTCTCTACCAGGAGGTGACAGTAAAGATCCAGACAGCTTCATGACCAGCATTGCCACCCAGTGGGCTATATGGGTATTGCCACCAATTGAAAATGCATGCTTACAATAATTGGAAATTCTCATATTTCTTTAGCATATCAAAGGGAGCTATTCAATTTATCGTCCATGCCAGCTATCATTGCATTCCCCATCGCCTACATTGTCACACACACCCTTGATCTCCTATCATCTGCTAACATTTGAGGTAATTTACTACAGCCACTTAACTGTCCTATCTGCACATTATTGGGATGTGGGAGGAGGATGGAGCAATCAATGGAACCCACCCAGTCACAGGGAAAATTCTACACAGATAGCACCAGGATTGAACTGAGCTCCCTGGAGCTGCAAGACCGCAGCACTACACGCAGCACTGCTTCCTCTAGACAATGGTATTTCTACTGTGTTTCTTATTTGTTGATTATTTTATGTTGAAGTGCACTGATACTACTCTTCCTTATAAGTGCAAACAATCTCTCTATGCCCACTTGGTTAAAACCTTTCATAATTTTAGTTTTCTTTATTAGGTCACCCCTCAAACTTTTGAAGGATATTTCTAAGATTCCTTTTTGCTCTGGGAGTTGGGCTTGCACTAAAGTTACTACATTTTGGATAAATTCTGTTTTAAATCCACATCACAGTAAGAGTTTTACTTTATACACAGCTCTCATATTTGTCAATTAATTGCAGCTCAATTAAATAAATATTATTTCTTTCTTATGAAGAAATCCAAAATAAATACACTGCTACTTCATTTGTTTCTCTGTGCAGTTAAACCCAAGTTCCACACTCACGATCAGGCTGGGTAAGTGGGATAGGAGGACAGAAAGCATTTCCTCAGGATGTCCTAAAGCATTTAGAAGCCAAGGGCAGTTTATCTTGAAGTTCAGTCAATGAGTCATAACACAGTAAGATTATTAATCAGCATTATCAATTGGTTAGTTTGAGGTTATATGGACAAAAGAATAGGGTTAGTAAAGGAGATCGGTGGCTCTGTGAAACAATGCTACAAAACTATTGGGGAGACCAGGTAGGATTGTTTGTCTGCATTCTGCAGTGGGGCTTGAACCCACAGTTCTCTGGATCAGAGGGAGCTTACCTCGAGCTATAGACAAAAGCAAATAAGCACATAATTTGCCAACTGTGTGACAAGTGCTTTATTTGATGGCTTGACTCTCCTTTAAATTCTGATGCATTTCTAATTGAGTTTACCTGATACTGTTCCACTCTGGGATATACCCTGAAGTTCTGGGGCTTCAGCAGGAAGGTTATAAGGGTGTAGTTGGAGAGGGGAGATACTGTTTTTTTTCTAGCTGTACGTAATCTCCTCTGAGGGCCCTTAGCTACAATCACGGACATACACCTACGCTCACACGCAAACTCACAAATACAAACACTGAAATACATAAACGTGCACTCACTCAGATATACACATAGACATGCACTCAAACGCTCATGTCTATAGATATTCATATATACTGTATGTAAACACAAACACAGAACGCACATATGCATATACACACTTACACATTAAAACATGCAGATAAGCACACATATATGTTAACATGCAAGTACATACATATACACATAAATCCACACATTTGCACACATGAAGCTTCGCACATTCATAAACACAATATATGCACACACAGATATACACATGCAATTACATCCATATACATACACAAACACACACGGATGCAAAGATAAGCAAGCATGTAGAGAATTATATGTGCATGAACATAAAGACAGAATGAGACATACTGATAGGTACAGAAGTCCAAAGGATGCACAGACACACACAAAGACAGCGAGGCATTTTGACAAAGACCCAAGATGCCTAGGCGTATATTGGTCTAGTTTACTACAGTGGGTCATTGACTCTAAAACACTCTGGGACATGCTGAGGTTGGGAAAGACACTGAGTAGATGCAAGAAGTTTGATGCTTGGTCAACACTTCTGCGGGAGGAGTAGACAGATGGCAGGCACACAGTATGGAACAGGAGGGGAAGGCGCAAAAAGCTCAATATTATAGCAGGGAATGGGCGGAGGGTTCAGGAGAGGGTTACACAGGTGAGCACTGTGACCATGGCAAGGTTACAGTGCACGTGGCTCCTCACTTACTTTGCATGCATAACCCATCAGTGCAGTTTTTGGAGTCTAGCACTGGTCCTTGGCAGTCCTTCCCACCGGTTTTAGGGGAGGGGGCGGTGCACTCCCTCCTCCGCCAGTGCATGCATTCCGTCCCACACGTTGACCACTTGCTCCACTCTGTCCACCCACCATCCACTACAAGAGAAAAACGTCAGTACACAAGTTCATAAGGGGAGATGTTGACTTCCAGTCACAATAGTAAACCACCCACCATGCTACTTAGAATCATAGAGCCATGGAAACAGGCTCCTCAGACCATCTGGTCCATGCTCAACAAGGTATCCATACAAGCTAGTTCTACTTGTCTGAGTTTGGCCGCTCCCTCTAAACCTTTCCTATCCACGTACTTGTTCAAAAGCTTTTGAAATTCTCTTACTATACCTGCCTTAACCACTTCCTGCGGCAACTTGTTCCATATACCGAATACCACTATTAGCACTTAACTTCCCATGAAATCTATCTTCTCTCATCTTTAGTCTATGCCCTCTATTTTTTGACTCTCTAACCCTGAGAAAAGACTGAGTGCATTCACCCTATCTTGTGTGGCAGGAGATGAAGAAAGGCTCACCCACCTCCCTATGATCATCAGAGATCCATATGATCTCTTCCAATGTTGAGTCAAATTATCAACTTCAAGAAAATCCTTTGTGAACCTCTGGAAAGTTAATTGTATCTCTAGCTAAGCCATTGCACTGTACAATTGTATACACCAAAGCTGAGGTGACAGAACTTTGGATTAAGTGCCATCCAAGGTTATATTGTATAGTTAATGAACACATTTGGAAGTGGTGCTGGCAGACAGGCAGACATAGGCAGATAGATAAATAGGCTGGAGGCAGTGTTACCTGATGTTACCTGAACATTATGTAAATAAAATAGTTACACTTGATCACCCGGACTAACTTGTAATGGACCTTGCACGATATAAAATACATGATTTAAAATGAATGGGAGTAATGTAAATAAATGATACTTGCAATTGGATTTTATGTTAAAAGATTATGAATTTTTTTGTTTTGATGTGATGATTGATGCCAAATATGTTTTTGCGTAAGTAAGAGGGGTAATAAGCTGTAGCTTCAGCCTACACCCTTCCGGTCTGTTTTAAAGATTTTTTATTATTTAATTGTCTTATGAAATCATTGTTATGGAATCATCATTGAAAATGATGCTTTTTGTTATGTTTGTACTGACCAAAATAATTACATTCCATTTCAATTTGCCTAACTTCCTCCATAACTGCAACACTACATTCTGCATCCTCTTCTTCTGTACCAGCTTGATACATTTATGTGTGGAATCATCTGCAAAGGATTTTCACTGTTTCTCAGTGCATAAACCAAGTCCAGCACCAGTAAACATTTATTCTTTGTGAGCTGCATTGGAGATGACTCAAGCATCCACTTTATCTACCAACTCCAGTAGAAAGACTCTAGGGTGCTAAGGTGGAGGTACAATGAGAGTGTTGATTGTTGGGTTATTATTAGTCATACTGTCCACTATTGGCACAGCAGCACAGCTGGTAGAGCTGGTGTCGCTCAGCTCCTGACCCCAGGTGCTGCAGAGTTTGCACGTTCTCCCTTTGGCTGTGTTGGTTTTCTCTGGGTGTTCCAGTTTCCTCCCACATCCCAAAGATGTGCAAGTTGGGAGGTTAATTGGCTGCTGTAAATTGCCCCTCGTGCGCAGGTGAATGGTAGAATTGAGAGCAGCTGATGGGCATGTGTTGTGAATAAAATGGGGTAAGTACAATACTGTGCATAAGCTTTAGTTAATATGCAAACACGAGGAAATCTGCAGATGCTGGAAATTCAAACAACAACACACATAAAATGCTGGTGGAACACAGCAGGCCAGGTAGCATCTATAGGGAGAAGTGCTGTCGACGTTTCGGGCCGAGACCCTCCGTCATAATTTTACAAGCATCTGACAGGTGTCCCGTCAGCCTCCACAGCTCCAGTAAAAATAACCTATGTTTGTCCAACCACTCCTTACTGACATTCCCTTCAATCCAGGCAACAACCTGGTAAACCCTTTCGGTACCTTCTCCAAAGCTTACAATGGTGAGATCAGAATTGAATACAATGCTCCAGGTGTGTCCTAAACACACTCTTACTCAAATTACATGAATAAGTGCAAAGGCATTAATTAAATGAATGAGGTTGCATTCAGGAAATGTTCAATGGTAGTGTTGAGTTTCTTTATAACACTTGAATAGAACTGGAGATACCAGATATAAATGGAGACACCTGTCCATGACCTGTGAGGCTCACTAGTGGTCAAGATCTACATGGTGATCAGGTAACATCACTTTGTCTGGCAACACACACAAAATGCTGGTGGAACACAGCAGACCAGGCAACATCTATAAGGAGAAGCACTGTCAACGTTTCGGGCCGAGACCCTTCGTCAGGACTAGTGCTTCTCCCTATAGATGCTGCCTGGCCTGCTGCATTCCACCAGCATTTTGTGCGTGTTGCTTGAATTTCCAGCATCTGCAGATTTCCTCGTGTTTGATCAGTTTGTCTGCCTGCCTTCTAGCCATTTAGTTCACCAATTTACGTACCTGCCTTCCACCTTTTTGCTTAGTTATTTATCAGTTCTTTGTCTAGTTATCTTCATATCGATCTACTTGTCAGCTTATTCATCTGCCTTCTTCCACCCTATCTATCTCTCTATGTGTTTATCAGTTGGTGTGTCCTAACCGTTCCTAACTTTGGCCTGCTAATCGATCTAAATTTCCTTCGAAGACTTCTGACACACCATATTTTTTTTCCTCAGTAATCAAAGTTGTGATGTTCATTCATGATTTAGACATATATTAAACACAAAGAATGAGGAAATGTACTGTGTCTTCAGGGGTCAACCTCACCAGAGTGCAAACTGTAAGTGACATCAGGGAAAAACTATGAGGAGGGAAGCTGAGGGGGAGGAAGCTGGGAGGTCAAGGACAAAGGCTGCAAAGAATGGAGTGGGGAAGATAGATCAAGAGAGGGCAGGATAGATAGGTAGAAGTGTTTAGGGAAGGAAGCAGTGGAAAGTACAGCAGGTGAGGAGGTTTCGGCTAGGACTCGGTGAGCACCACCACTTAACCAAGTGTTTCTGAAAATAAGGGTTCCTCAAGAGAATGAGTGGGTAGGGCTGTGCAGAGGCCAGAGAAGTTCAGGTTTGTGGAGCAGAAGGGAGATAACTGGGAGGTCAATATCACTTGTCCATCTGCAGTGACCAGAATACATACCAATCCATATAATGAGCAACACACAAAAATGCTGCAGGAACTCCACAGGACAGGCAGAATCTACAGGGGCAACTAAACTGTTTACAGTTCAGGCTGAGACCCTTCATAGTCACAGAACACTATGGCACAGAACACCTAGTCGGTGCTGATTTGGTATTCAGCCCAGTCCCGTTGACCTGCTCCTGGACTCAGAACTCAGCCTGAAAGGTCAAGTGTTTCTTTCCCTCCATTGATGCTGCCTGGCCTGCTGAGTTCCTCCAGCATTTTGTGTGTATCGCTAATGATGTTCAGCATTTGCAGAACCAAGGGAGTCCAGTACGTATGTTGCAACTCATTGTCTACAATGACAGGACAAGAATGACCTTGTCATTTTTAGTGTTACCTTTGGAGCCTGCACTATCCACAAGGCCTTCTTCCCTCTCCTCCCCTCCCCATTCCTCCCCTTCCCATTTCCTGTTTCCACGCGCTGCTCTGGATTGGAATGGCATGAAGCCAGTTGGAGGTGAGTGTGATAGATGACGTCCTTGGCCGGCACAGCCTCCGAGTCTGAGTGCGTCTCCACACTGATGGATGGACGTGAGGGAAAGTTGTCCCATTCCAGATTATGAAAGGAAAGCAAGAATGGCTATCCAGTTGGGATGGCTGGCTTTACAGATACAGCTGGCAAGGTACACAACAGTCGATGAGAGTGAGGAGGCTTTTTATTTAAGGGTGTGCTTCTGGAACGTGACTCTGAAGGTTTTATTGATAAAAGGCAGCAGAGAATTGAAGGCTTCTTAGCCATGGGCAGCCCCAAGGCTTTTTTCTCCTGCAGACCCAGGATTAATCAAAGCTGCTCCTGAAGTAGACCAGACTGGAACAGCTCTTCACCCCAGCTAGCTAGAGTGTTCTCCCATTCTCTCAGATGTTCTGGATTAGTCACCAGGAACTCACTGACTCACCAGGAGCTAGTGCCTGGTGTAAGAACAATGCATACTGTTCAGCAAAGGGCTAAGGAGGGCAGTGATTGAGCGGTAAATATGCAGAGGTCACTTGTGCAGAGACAGGGCTGGAACCACACCAGTGCGGTTGATGCTGCTCTTGCGTGAGCACCTTGACAGCTGGGGAAGGTATACAATGCCTCATTCCGCCAGGCATCTGTGCTCCTGTAGAACACACATAGGAAAATCCTGAGATAAAACAACACTGAAATGCTGTTTTATCTTGTTCAAAAACTTTTGAGGGAAGTAATCTGTCCCTGAGCTGGTGTAGATGACAAGTGATTCAGACCCAGCAATGTGGCTGACTCTGTAACAGCTCAACACAAGACTTGTTCCAAGGCAGGAGCAGGGCACGGCGGAAGGAACAATCTTGGGCAAAACCAACAGACAAACTGAATTTCCAACACATTCTATACTCCTCAAAATCGTGCTTCACTCCAAGACAATTTTCAATTCCACCACTTTTAAATGGCTTTTAAATAAACAACATTATGTGATTGAATTTCTTTGATAGTTTATTTTAATAGATGAGGAGACAATGCTGGAGACACTCACTGGATTGTGCAGTGTCTGTGGAGGAAGGGAATAGCCAATATGGGTCAATGGCTCCACAACAGTTTGAGATTTCTAGTGTCTGCAAAACTTGCGGGTAGATTTTTATTGGGTACAGGTTACAACAGTGTTCCATTCCTGCGAGCTTTTCATAATCCAGACACTCGATCAGTTAGAAATTCAGCTGTGACCTGAGTGCCCGGGCAGCAGAAGGTTCCTGCAGCCCTGAAGGAGCCATCAAATCCATCCCTACAGTACATACGCTGGGCGCTTGTAACCTGGGGAGGATCTGTATGGAATCAAGGTGAACAAAAGTGTTCAGATACAGAACAGGCAACAGCTCTGCCTAGTGGGAGATTTTGGGGGCTGGGTTATCTACTTGGACTTGAGTATCCTGTTGTGATTCACCTGTTCCTAGATTCCCATTCCTGATATTCCTGTCCTTTATTTCATTCCACTGCTGGTATATACATATTTAAGATGTAAATATGTCACATGGTGTAAAATGCAATGGCTTCTTCATGTGTATATATTGTTTATGACATAAGTACACATGTTAGTATGTCTGGTAATAAGATCAGACAAAAGTACACATATGTTTGATTGGAAACCTCATGTATCCTGTAGATGTTGTGGTTAGACTTTACCAGCTCTCCTAGCAATACACCAAGTCCACTCTCTAATCCAAAATTGATAGAGGGGACAATGTCCCAGGGAGAGGACTTGGGCAAAAGATACAAAAGCCTGATAACACGTGCCAAAAGGCTAAAGGACAGTTTTCATCCTGCTGTTATAAGAATATTGACTGGTTCTCTAGTACTACAAGATAGACACTTGGCCTCACAACCTACTCATTATAGCCTTGCACCTGCACTGCACATTTTCCGTAACTGCAACGGTTCATCCTGCATTCTATAATTGCTTTCCCTTATACTATCCCAACATACTGATATAATAAACTTATCTGCATGGACAGGATGCAAGAGAAGTTTTTCACGGTACCAATTTAGATCTTGCAGGAATTGGTGAATGTGAAGATCGAGCAGGAAAGTGGGGCTGAGGAAAGAGACCACAGTCTTATTGAATGGCAGAGAGTACATAGGGGTTCAAATGGCATATTCCTGCTACATTTCCTCTGTTTGTACACATTACAGCAGTTGTCTGTATGGGTAACAATTAACACCAGTTAATGAGAAAAGAAATCTCCATTGATATCTTGTGGAGGCCAATAGTGGAGCACAGAATTAAAGGTCAATATAAGCCTTGCAAGTCAATTGCCTGATAGAGCATGACAAAACAAGAACTTTGTCTAAACAGTAATCAATAGTATAGTGTAAGCACAATGGAAAATGAATATTGTACATACTCTGTAGCACAGTGGACTCATAGGTCTCTTGTATCTCTGTTAATTCATAAGAAATACACTTCTTGTTGCAGTGGAGGATCTCCCTCCCTACATTAAACAACCCTCAGCAAATACAACCTTTTTCATACCAGCTTTCAGAAGGACCAAACTGTGGGACAATTCATTACAACATGGTCAGGGAGGTTAATGGTGTTATCCACTGTGTTTCCATTTACCAGGGCACATGGTGGTGCAGGCAATTTTCTGGACACTCTGGCCCTCGCAGAAGGCTCCTCCGTTGAGTGGCGCAGGGTTGGTGCAAGTCCGCATTCGTTTCTGGTAGCCCCGCCCGCATCGGCTGTTGCAGGCTGACCACTCTGCCCATGTGGACCAGCCTCCATTTACTGGGGAGAGGGGAAGAGAGGAAGAGATTGTTAGGGCAGTGTTTGCTTGGGTTAAGAAGCAATTCAATGTCTGCTGGTCAAGGGCAGTTAGGGATAGGCAGTAAATGCTGGTGAAAAATGAATACAGTAAAATGTATCAACAAGCATCAGAGCTTAGTTTTAACTTTAAGTTCAATACAATACTTTGTTAAATTTTTTTAGACTGCATACATTATTAAATTCTGGGCTATTAACATATAAGATGACCAGCAGCACATAATTGTAATCTCAAGGAAGATACGCTGGTATTGTTACTTTCATAGGAGTTTAGGAAGGTTCAGCATATCGTTGAACACTCTAACAAACTTTGACATGTATTGCAGAAAGTATCCTTGCTGGCTGTGTTATGTATTTAATATTTCAATACTATTTGAGTAATGTTGTGTGTGTGTGTGTGTACACACACGCTCACGCGGCGCGCGAGAGATATACTAGTTAGTGGAGTGGTGTGGCAGCAGCAACCTAGCACTCAATGTCAGTAAGATGAAAGAACTGATTCTGGACCTCAGGATGAGTAAGATGGGGGAACATGAACCATTCCTCATAGAGGGATCAAAAGTGCAGAGAGTGAGCAATTTCAAGTTCATGGGTATCAAGATCTCTGAGGATCCAACCTGGTCCCAACATATTGATGCAGCTGCAAAGAATGCAAGACAATGGCTATACTTCATTGGGAGTTTGAAGGGATTTGGTTTGTCTAAAACTCTTGAAAACGTCTACAGATGTTCCATGGAGAACGTTCTGACAAGTTGCATCACCGTCCGGTATGGGGGTGGGGGATGGGGGGCTACTACACAGGACCAAAACAAGCTACAGAAAATTGTAAAATTAGTCAGCTCCATCTTGGGTACTAGCCTCCACAGTATCCAGGACATCTTCAAGGAGTGGTGGCTCAGAAAGGTGGAATCTATTATTAAGGACCCCCATCACCCCAGGGTATGCCCTCCTCTCACTGTTACCACCAGGAAGGAGGTACAGAAGCCTAAAGGCACACACTCAGCGATTCAGGAACATTGAACCCATGGACACTACCTCACGTTTTTTTTTAATATATATTACTTCTGATTTGCACTATTTTAATCTATTTGATATAATCTATTATATCAGATTCTGATATGTATATATTTTGCTTGGTTAAGCATTCTTGTTTGTTTGTCTCGCCAAGTGATACACGTGCCTCACTTAGAGACGAAGTCACACCATATACTTTCAGACTCCCGTATTTTCCTTTGAATTTGAAGTTATAAAACATAACAGGTTGCCTCACGGTCTGGTGCAGCAATGGAAAAGAGCAGAAACATAAGAAGCTGCAGAGAGTAGTGAACGCTGCCCAATACATTACAGGCACATCCCTCTCTACAACTACTGCCTCACTAAAGTTTCATCATCAAAGATCCCTATCAGATGCATCATATATTTATTGAAACATGCAGTGAGATTTGTTGTTTGCGTTAAGAACCAACACATTCATGGATGTGTTGGGGGCAGCCTGCCAAGTGTTGCCACGCATTCCAGTGCCAGCATAGTGTGCCCACAATGTTCAGTAGAACAACACAAGCAGCAGAAACAACAACAACAAAACACGACTCTTTACTGCCCCTCACCAACTTGGTCTTCGGGGCTCGACCCCAGGACGCACCAATCAGGGGTTTCATCTTTGGGTCTTGTCCTCCAGACCTCTGACCCTGATGACCTGGGGAGTCACCAACCCTTGTGATTTCTGCCTGTATGGACTTCTGATCTAGGTCTTGTCACCATAGCAATAGTTGGTCTCTTCAGTGCCTGCTGACTTGAACTCTGGGTTAGCTGATCTTCGACCACTGAGTGCTTCAGTCTGTATTCTGAACAATGGCTCCTGCCCTGACTCTTCATTTATTGTTATGACCTCTAACTCTCTTTAATCCATGTCCTAAAAACCATCACTATGAACTTAAAAAAACCCAGCAAAATCTGATCTACAACATCGACGACTGGGGTATACAAGTGAAGAAACCCAGGATACGATTGTATAAGGAGGTATTGAGGCCAAAGTCTTGGAGCTTATTGATTAGTTATGAGCGAATGATGGTTCTGAATGCCGAGCTGTAGTTGATAAAGAGAATTCTGATGCATTCACCGTTGCTCCCAGATGTTCCAGGGTTGAGTAAGAGCCAATGAGATGGCATCTGCTGTGGACCTGTTGCCCTGCTAGGTAAATTGAAGTGGATCCAAGTCACCCCTCCGGCAGGAATTGATATGTTTCATCACCAACCTCACAAAACACTTTATCACTGTGTTACCAGATGATAGTCATTGAGGCACATTACCAAGTTCCCCTTGGGCACCGGTATAATTGAAGCCTGCTTGAAGCAGATGGGTACCTCAGACTGCTGAAGTGAGAGGTTAAGGATCTCAGTGAACACTCTAGCCAGTTGATCAGCACAGGTCTTTAGTATCTGGCCAGGCACCTCACCTGAGGATTATGGTTCTCGTGGGTTCACCCTCCTGAAGGATGCTCGCTCGTCAGCCTCAAAGACTGAAATCACAAGATCACCGGGCGGGGGTTGTGTGAATTCGTGATGGTTCCTCCATGTTTTGATGGTCAAAGCGAGCATAGAAGGCATTGAGCTCTTGTGGATGTGACGCCCTGTTGTCGCCTATGTTGCTTGATTTAACTTTATAAGAAGTGATAGTATTTAAGCCCTGCCACAACTGTTGAACACCCTTCGTTGATTCAAGTTTCATCTGGAATTGCCACTTTGCCCTTGAGAAGGTTTTCCGGAGATCACTCCTGTCCTTGGTCACCAGACTCGAATGCCTCTGATCTGGTCCACAGCAGATTGCAGATCTTATGGTTCATCCAGGGCTTCTGATTGGAGAAGACTCTGAATGATTTTATGGGGACACACTCACCTACAGCTGTTTTAATAAAGTTTGTGACATCATTGTATATTCATTCAGATCCACACGATTCCTTGTACACAGCTCAGTCCACCAATTCTTGTCCTAATCTCCGAAGCTTTGCTCTTTAGCCTCTATCTGCATGTAGGTAGGAAAAGGACAGACAGGTGATCCGGTTTACTGAAATGTAGCCTGGGCATGGAATGGTTGGCATTCCTTATCTTAATATAACAGCGGTTTAGTGTGTTGGGACCTCTGGTGCTACCAATTATTTGCTGATGGTAATTGGGCAGGATTTTCTGTAACAAGCCTGGTTGAAGTCCCTGACTATGATTTGAAATGCAGCAGGATGGACATTTTCTTGACTGGAGACGGTATCATGCAGTATCTCAAGCACTTGATTATAGTCAGTCACTGGAGGTGTGTAAACTGTGGTCAGCTTTATGGAAGAGAACTCTCTAGGTAAATAAAAAGGATGGCATTTGATCATTAGGTGTTCAAAGTCAGGGAGACACATGTTCAACAAAACAGCCACAATGGAGTACAATCAGGAGTTTATCATGAAACACACACCTCCACCTTTTGCCTTTTCTGAATCAGCAGTTTGGCCCATTCGGTAAATCGAAAAGCATTCCTGTTTGACTGCGGTATCTGGCATGCTGCAAGAAAGCCACGTCTTGCTCAGACATAGAACACAACGGTCTCTCATTTCCTCTGATACAGCTATCTTGCCTCAGGTCATCAATTTTGTTCTGCAGTGACTGTGAGCTTGCTAACAAGATGCTGGGAAGAGGAGACCTCATCCCTCTGCATTTCAGCCTGCTTGGAGTTCCCCTCTCCTACCTCACTTCCAGCCATGGCAATGAACTTTCATCTGTTTAAAGGTGTTGTACTTGCTTGATCTGCCAATTCCTTCAGAAGATCGTGAAGTCTGTAGATCATTACCTCAGTATAGCAACACCGCTCTGTACTTTTGTTCTAATTGTGTTCTTTCTTGTATAATTTTTGTTATGTGTGTTTTTCTTGTGAATGTTGTGTTTCTAGTGCCGTGTGCCTGTGATGCTGCTGGAACTAAGTTTTTCTTTGCACCTATGAATACAAGCACATGCACATATGATGATAAATTTAACTCGATTTGACTCAACTAGCTCCAACTGTTTGCATTGGGAGCACAGAGTCAGGGATGTGAACCTGGCCAGTCTTCTGCAGCTGGTTGTGATTAGAGCCTTGATGTTTTGGATGCTGACCTAACAGAAGATGCCCGACACTGGTTCCTCTAATATATATTAAACAAGACCTTCAGTGAAGGATTAGATTTCTGATCCAATGTGGCAGTATAACCACAATTTAATTTGGAGCTGATTACTTGCAAATACCACTTCAATGAAATCTGGACACTCATTTAATTAAGAAGGTAAGGATGACCTAATTACCTGAGATTTAATCACAATAACTTCAGTGTATAACTTCCCTATAGTGGGGCAAAGGGATTTTACAAGGCACACATTCTTTAATATTTCCCATAATTATTTAATCTGTTAAGTCAGGAATAATTTCACACATGGCCACCACTCTGTTTGCCACTCCTGTGTTCTTATTGTAACAAAAAACAGAAATACAATGTTGGTTGTAATGCAGTTTGGGACTCTCCAGGTGCTCTCGTAATCCAGATCTTGTTTTCAGAATCAGAATCGGAATATGTTATTATCATTGACTTTTGTCATGAAATGTGTTGTTTTGCAAGAGCAGTACATTGCAATAGTTAATAAAGTACTATCAGTAACAACAAGAAATATAAAAAGAAGTAAGCAGTACAAAAAGAGAACACAATAATAAGGTAGTGTTCATGGACTGTAAACAAATCGATAGCAGAGGGGAAGAAGCTGTTCCTAAAATGTTGACTGTGTGTCTTCAAACGCCTGTACCTCCTCCCTGATGGTAGTGATGAGAAGAGGGCATGTCCTGGATGCTGAGGGCCATTAATGTTGGATGCTGCCTTTTGAAAAAGTCCTCGATGGTGAGAAGGCTTGTGACTATAATCGAGCTGGCTGAGCTTATAACCATTTGCAGCTTTTCCCAATACTGTGCACTGGAGCCTCCATATGAACCGATGATGCCAACCAATCAGGATGCTCTCTACGGTACATCTGTAGAAATTTCTGAACTATTTAAAAAATCTTTGAATTGTTATTGTTATTAAAATATAGATATGGGCTATTATTATAAAAAACTATATGGTAAATACTCTTTTTTTTCACGTTTTTTTTACCGACCAGCTTTGTCTTGGTAGTGCGTTAGATTTTTTAAAATAATATAATTAACCATATTATTGTATTGCATAATTCAATTTATTTTATTTGATTGATCATGAATATGGAATGCTGTGATTGTATCAGTGTCATTTATATATAGTGCATTTTGTGCTATCTTATTTTGATTTATAATAAGTATCCTTATGAATTCTGTATTTGTGTATATGAAATTTAATAAAAATATTGGAAAAAGAAATAAAGAAATTTGCCAGTGTCTTTAGCGACATAGTGTGGCGTGTGGCCAAGGCATTGGACTAGTGATCTGAAAGTCATGAGTTTGAGCCCCAGCCGAGGCAGCACACTGTGTCCTTGAGCAAGGCACTTAACCACACATTGCTCCCGTCCACCCAGCTGAAAATGGGTACCGGCAAAATGCTGGGGGTTAAACTCGCGATAGACTGGTGTCCTATCTGGGGGGGGGGGGGGGGGGGGGTGGGGAGTCTCGTACTCTCAGTTGCTTCACGCCACGGAAACCGGCATAAGCACCGGCCTGCTGAGCCTATAAGGCTCAGGACAGACTTTAACCTTCAGTGACATACCAAATCTCCTCAAATTTCTAATGAAACATAACTGTTGTTGTGCCTTCTTCAAAACTGCACCAATATCTTGGGCGCGGGACAGAAACTCAGAGACGTTGATGCCCAGGAACTTGAAATTGTTCAACCTTTCCACCGCAGTCCCCTCAACGAGGGCCGGTGTATATTCTCCCAACTCCCCTTTCTGAAGTCCACAATCAGTTGCTTGGTCTTGCTGAAGCTGAGTGCAAGGTTGTTGTTGTGAAAGCACTCAACCAGTGGATCTATCTCACTCCCGTATGCCTCCTCGTCACCACCTGAGATTCTGCCAACAACGGTCGTGTCATTGGCAAATTTATAAAGGGCATTTGAACTGTGCCTAGCCACACAGTCATGGGAGTAGAAACTAAGCACGCATCCTTGAGGCGTCCCTGTTTTGATTGTCGGTGAGCAGGAGATGCTATTTCTGATCCGGTTTGACTGTGGTCTCCTGATGAAGAAGTGAAGAATCCAGTTGCAGAGGGAGATACAGAGGCCTGGGATTTGAAGATTGCTGATTAGTACCAAGGAGATGATGATGTTGATGACTGAGCTGTAATCAGTAAACTGCAGCCTGACGTAGACATTACTGTCATCCAGGTAGTCCAAGGCCAAGCTGAGGACTAGTGCTGGTGCATCCACTGTAGACCTATTGTGGTGGTAGCTTACGACTCTGAGCATTGCCCCCACTGCATTTTCATGAATCTTAGGTATTGACTCACCCACATCTGTCTGCAACAAGCAGGTGACCAACCATTTAAATTCCATTCCTCATTCTCATTCTGACATGTCAGTCCATGGCCTCCTTTACTGCCACAATGAGGTCACTCAGGTTAGAGGAGCAACACCTCATATTCCATCTGGGTAGCCGCCAACATGATGGCATGAACATTAATTTCTCCATCTTCTGGCAATCTTCTTCCCCTCCCTCTTTTTCTACTGTCCACTCTGGACCCCCCTATTACCCCTTTCCTTCTCCTCATCTCTCTATCACCTCGCTCTTGGTACCCCTCCTGCTCCCATGGTCCACTCTCCACTCCTATCAGATTCCTTCTTCTTCTTCAGCCTTTTACCTTTTCCACCTATCATCTCCCAGCTTCTCACTTCATCAGCCCTCCTCCACCCACCTACCTTCCCCCTTACTTGGCTTCATATAACATCTTCAAGCTTGTACTCCTTCCTCTCTCCCCCATGTTTTTATTCTGGCTTCTTCCCCTTTCCTTTCCAGTCCTGATGAAGAGTATTGGCCCTAAATCCTTTCCAAAGATGCTGCATGACCAGCTGAGTTCTTTCAGCATTTTGTCTATTTTACTCTGGATTTGCAGCATCTGCAGAATCTCTCGTGCTTATGTCAAGGTTTCTGTTATAATGACTCCAGTTTTTACCATACTTGTTCTATAATGATGGCAATTCTCATTTACGTAGTGTCTTTAACATAACAAAACATGCCAAGAGGCTTCACAAAGATAAGTTATGGCCCAGAATCCTCACCTAAGAGGCAGGTTTATGGCACATGTTTATGAAGAAAAGGCTTATAGAGGGAATTCTTGATCCTTGGCAGCTGATGGCTGTCAATGGAGGGAAGATATCAAGGGGGATGAAGAGGCTGGAAATTGAGGAGTACAGAGATGGCGAAAGGTTATACTGCTAGTATAATATAATAGCTGCATCCCTGCATCGGTTAACTGAGTTAACTCACCATAAACAATAACAGTGGCAGTAGTACTTCGACGTCGGGCCACAATATTCTTGGCGACACATGTGTAGTTGGCGGTGTCAGACAGCCGGGCCTGCTTGATGATCAGATTGTGGTCAATGGTTAGGTAGAAATTCTGGTCCTCCTCTGGGTTGATGACCTCCTCGTTCCTCAACCATTCCACCTTGAGTTCAAGAGAATGAGCCACACAGTGAGAATCCACAGCAGCTGCTCACACCTTTGATCAAACACACTATTAGGCACTGGGTCAAACACCTTCATATTCCAGTTAACAAGAGATAACTGAATGCAGTCTCCTTATTCCCATCGGTCAACGGAAACTGAAAAAGCTTTGACCAGAGCGTGGACAGGAGATAAATTACATTGTCACCAGAATTAAGGAGAATAGGCAGTCAATACATCCAAGGTTTATTGTACTTGGCTGCACTGGCTGGGGAACCATGTTTTGTTTGAATTTCCCCTGGGTTTTCCACTTTCCTATCACACTCCAAAGATATGTAGGTTGGTGGGTTAATTAGCTGCTGGAATTTGTGTAGGTGGATGATACAATCTTGGGAGGGTGAGGAGTCAGTGGAAATGCAGAGAGGATAAAGAGGGATATTGTAGAGTTAGTATAAGTGCATGCTTTATGACGGAGATGCAGCAGGATAAGTCTTTCCCCTGCTGGATGACATGACTAAATTATGCGATGAATGGGTGAATCCCTCCCCACCGTTGAGCACATCTACATGGAGCACTGTCACAAGAAAGCAACATCCATCATCAAGGACCCCCAGCCAACCAGGCCACGCTTCGTCCTTGCTGCTGGCATCAGGAAAAATGTGAAGAAGCCTCAGGAGCCATACCATTAGATTCAGTTATTGCCCTTCAAACCATCAGGCTCTTGAACCAGAGGGGATAACTTCACTCAATTCCACTCAGTAGCCTCACCGCACAAGCTGCCGTGGTTAGAAAGGAACCAAATTACACAGGAGAAATGCAAGATGCCTTGTCTCAATTCATCCCCAGTGGATAATAGGAGAGTGTTTAAGCTACAGGCTGTTGCCAAGAGTACACACCGAGCCAGACATCAAATGTTGCTGGAAGGTCATCAAAGATGCTTTTTGGTCTGCCTGAATCTTGTTCGTCTTCCAGCACACTGAGATGTCTGTAAGGGAATGCTGCTGATGGGCATTTTCCAGGCTGTAGGTGGACGTGCTGAGGGATTAATAGAAATTTGGTGCAGTCAATGATGTGTGGGGCAATTTTATTTTTTACACAGAGAGTGTAGGTACCTGGAACATGCTACCAGGGTTGGTGGTGAAATCAGATAGGACAGTGGTATCTGAGAGGTTTTTAGATAGGTACATGAATATGCAGGAATGGAGTGATCTGAATCATATGCAGGTGAAGGGATCAGTTTAATTTGGCATGATGGTCTGCAAAGACCATGGGCTGAAGGGCCTGTTCCTATACCCTACTCTTCTAGTGAGCGATAGAGACATCTCACATGGAAACAGACCATTCAGCTCAACTGATCCAGTTCAAGGTTCCCATTCCAGCATAGACTTGTCTGTGCCTTTTAAATGTTGCTAATATACCTGCCTCCATCATTTATTTTGGTATCTCATTCCATAAACAGACAATTTTTTTGTGTAAAAAAAGTTGCCCCCAAGTTGCTATTAAAGCTTTCCCTGTCACCTTAAAGCTATGCCTTAAGTTTATGATTTCCCAATCCTAAGAATATTACTGTGCGTGCTTGTCCTATCGATGCTTTCACAAATTTACACATCTCTATCTGTTCAGCCCTCGGTCTTCTACGCTCCAAGGAATAAATCCCTAGCCTGCCCAGCATTTCCCTATAACTCAGTCCCTCAAATCTTGGCAACATCCTGTGAATCTCTTCTGCACTCTTTCCAGTTTAGTAATATATTTAGTAACTGAAACTAAATACAATACTCCAAGTATTTCAACATATCTATGTTTCAATCTATGTTTACATTATCTGGTAAAATAGCCTTCAATTTATATCTGCCTCATTTGATCTTCATTACCTATCCTTGCCTATAAAATTCCATCATCTGCAGCCCTTTATTGCCTCCAACTATCACCATCAGCCTCTGTCACTCTTCACTCTTTTCACTTTTCCCTCCTCCACTTGCCTATTAATCTCTCCTCACCTGGATCCACCTATTGGCTGCCAGCTCTATTCCAACACTTTCTATCTACAGTATACTGGCTAACTTTCTGTTACTGTTTTAAATTAATAAACAAAACGTCAACGGTCAATTTCCCTCCACAGATGCTATCTGACCCGTTGAGTTAATTCTGCAACTTATTTTGTCATCATCAACATACCGGCTGGGCTTTTCCTTTTAGGCAGTTACTGCATGCTACCACCAGGTGGTGGCATTGCTCTCTGCTGGTTCCCATGTCTCATCTATATTGGCACATCTCTTCACAACGTACATCATTGGCCCATCTCTTCACAACGTACATCATTGGCCCGAGGTCTTACACCGGAGTGTGACTATTGACATCCTTGTTTACTGTGCACATTTTTTGCTATAATCTTAACAACAGCAAATTGGAGTAACAGGTAGCATTGCTGCCTTGCAATTCCACTGCAACACAAATGCTGCAGGAACTCAGCATGCCGGGCAGCATCAATGGAGAAAAGTAAACAGTTGATATTTCAGGTTAAGACAGTCCAGGTGGAGGGTCTCGGCCCAAATTTTTTTTAAAGTCTGTCCCGGGTCTTGTAGGCTCATCAGTCCGGTGCTTATGCCAGTTTCCGTGGCGTGAAGCGACTGAGAGTACGAGACTCCCCCCAAGATAGGATGCCAGTCTATCATGAGGTTAACCCCCAGCATTTTGCCTGTACCCATTTTCAGCTGGGTGTACTGGTTAAATGCCTTGATCAAGGACACAACACACCGCCTTGGCTGAGGCTTGAACTCACAACCTTCAGATCGCTAGTCCAATGCCTTAACCACTCGGCCACGCGGCACTGGGCCCAAAATATCAGCTGTTAATTCTTTTCCATAGAAGCTGCCTGGTCTGCTGAGTTCCTCCAGCATTTTGTGTGTGTTGCTCTGGATTTCCAGCATCAGCAGACTTCCTCTTGTTGGCAATTCCACTGATGTGGGTTTGATCCTGGACCACGGAGTATCCGAAATCAGCATCATATTTATTATCATCAATTATATGACATGAAATTTGTGGTTTTATGGCAACAGCACAGTGCAGATAAAAATTACTATAAATTATAAAAATAAATAAATTGTGCAAAAAAGAAGGAATAAAGTGTTAATGTTCATGGACCATTCAGAAGTCTGGAGGGGAAGGAGCTGTTTTGTTGAGTGTGGGCCTTTAGGCTCCTGTACCTGCTGTCTGATGCTGGTAATGGGAAACCACACGTCCCGGATGGTGAGAATCCTTAGTGATGGATATCAGATTACTCTCTTACAGATATATAAATTTTTAAGAGTCATTGGTGACATACTAAATCTCCTCCCTGTTATAAGACTCCCGAATAGAAATTAGGAAGAGCCAGCATGATTTTGTGTGGGGCAAGTCGTGTCTTACTAACTTGATTGAGTTTTTGGACAAGGTGATGAGGGTGATTGATGAAGGTAGAGCTGTGGATGTTGTCTACATGGATTGTCTACAAGGTGTTTGTCAAGGTCCCTCATGGGAGGCTCAACTGGAAGATTAAAATGCATGTGATCCATGGTGAATTGGCCATTTGGATCCAGAGCTGTGTTGCCTATAGAAGACAGAGGGTAATATTTGAAGGGGTTTATTCCAGCTGGAGGTCTGGGATTACTGATGTTCTGCAGGGATCTGCACTGGGACCTCTGCTGTTTGTGATGTGTATAAATGACGAGGATGAAAACTTAGATGGGTGGGTTAGTAAATTTGCAGATGATATTAGTGGTGTCGTGGATAGCGTAGAGGACTGGCAAAGAATACAATAGGATATAGATCAGTTGCAGATATAGGCAGAGAAATGGCAGATGAAATTTATCTTGGTCAAATGTGAAGTGCTGCATTTTGTTAGGTCAAATGTAAAGAGACATTACACTGTTAAGGACAAGATCCTTAACAGCACTGAGGAGCAGAGGGATCTTGGGGTTCAAGTTCATAGCTTCCCCCGCAGGTTGATAGAGTGGTTAAGAAGGCATATGGTATGCTTACCATAATGGAAAGTTGTTTTGTTATGTCTCCCTGCTCGCTGTGAAAGGGGACATCTCTTTTTCCCTTTATTGGGGGGGAGAGGGAGAGAGGGAGGGGGGAAGAGAGAGGGGGGGGAGGAAGAAAGAGAGAGAGAGACTGTGGCATGGTGAATTGTCGGGTGAATGATTAGTTTTTGTTGTACTGCAGTCTTTCCTGGGGGCCTTGCTATTGCTTGCTTGATAGGCGGAGGGTGCTGATGCTTTTTTGTGGAAGTGGGTGGGGGAGGGTCATTGTTTTGCCACAGCTTGTGTCTGGGATGGGGAGTGGGGGGCTTTGGGGTTCTATTGTTTAACTGTTATTCATTCTTTTGGGACACTCTACTATTTTCATGGATGTCTGTGAAGAAAAAGAATTTCAGGATGTATATTGTATACATTTCTCTGATATTAAATAGAACTATTGAACTGTTAAACTATTGAACTTATTGTCGAAGAATTAAGTTTGAAAGTCAGGAAGTTATGAAGCACCTTTATAAAACTCTAGTTCGGCTGCATCTGGAGTATCTGGTCGATCCATTATAGGAAGGATGTTGAGAGTTTGGAGAGGGTGCAGAAGAGGTTGACCAAGATGTTGCCTGGATTAGAGGGCATGTGCTAAAACAAGAGGTTGGACAAACTTGGGCTGTTTTCTCTGGAGTGGCAGAGGCTGCGGGGAGATCTGACAGAGATTTATAAGACTATGAGAGGCATAGTTAGGAGATAATATCTTTTCCCAGGGGTTGAAACGTCTGATACCAGAGGGAATATAGAGCAGGTAATTTTAACAGAGATGTAAAGGTCATTTTTTTTTTACACAGAGAGTGGAAGGTGTCTGGAATGTACTGCTTGGGCTGGTCATGGTGGTAGATAAATTAGGGGCTTTTAAGAGATGTTTAGGTAGACACATGAATGTGAGGAAAATGGAAGGCTATGGACATTGTGTGGACAGAAGAGATTAGTTAGCCATATGATTACTAATTTAGTTGGCTCAACACAACATTGTGGGCCAGGGGCCTGTTCCTGTGCTGCAATATTCTATGTTCCAGATCTCTTTTATGATAAAAATAAAAATCCTGATCTTTTAATTTACTTGGTCATGCTCCTTTCATCTTACTGGCTACCTGCATAGCACTTTGTCTGTAACTGTAAAACTATGTTCTGAACTCTGTTACTGTTTTTCTTTTTATACTATCTTGATGTACTTACGTATGGAATGGTCAGTTTCTGCAGGGAATTCACTGTATCTTGTCACACATGACAATAATAATCCAATTAGCAATTACCGCTGAACCTTTGCCTTGATTCCTGGGTCAGGAATTGGCAAAGAGGATTCTTGGATATACCCAAGTCAAACACGGCAGCTTAGCTCACAGGAGAGCTTTTTTTAAACTAAAAGCTTCACCTTGCTTCTATTGTGATACTCAGCTCTGCAATTCCTTGGCTTCCAGTTCCACGAGCACTCAACAGTATTTTGCCTCCAGAATTCTTCTCCACTCCTCCAAGTTCAGAAGCTGTCATCCAACTGCCAACAACAACTCTACCTCTTTAAATAATTCACAGGCTGATCAAGTGCTTCAACATTTCAGCACTGTTTATCTGTTTATTTTTATTTGTGCTCTTTAAATACAAGCTTGCACAGGTTTATTAAGAATTAATATATATTTCAAATCCGTTCATTTGCCAGTTCTCAGCTCTTTCTCTTTCTACCGACTGACATTTGCATTCTCCTTAAAGTTGAGCAGCAATTTCTGAGAGTTAATTTGAACAACTCTGCGAGTTATTTCCATGGCTCTTAGGAATTAAGCAGGTAATTGAACTAAACATATTTGTCTCCCACCCCATACCCCCTAACCCCCTTTCCTCACCAGGGAAACATGAAATCAAAATGAGCTCTTGCCCAGGTGTAATCTCGTGGGGCAATGCCACGTTAAATTATACTTTTGTTAAAGACTTTAGCAATTCATCACAGATTCTAGTTCTGTGTAGCTGTATAAGTACACAGGCTCAGTTAGAAGCAGCTGTACAGTTTGATTGAAAGAAAGGTTGTCATTCTCCATCATGTCCATGAGCAGATTAGGATGAGCAGAATGAAGCTTGATTTGAATCACCAAACCCTGGAAGGCAACTTTCAGGATAGCTATGGATAAGGATAGGCCTGGTCCTTGTGGGAGAATTTTAAATTAGAGTAGGGCAAGTTATGAGGGCATTTGGCAGGAACTAAGCAGCGTTAATTGGGAACACTTCGGTGCTCTGCCAGCTGCTGTCCACACAGCTGATGCACGACGGTGTCGCAGGATCCAGCTCAAACCGTGTCATCAAGTTTGTGGATGACACAACAGTGGTTGGCCTTATCAAGGACGATGAGGAGACGGAGTATAGGGAAGAAGTGGCGCGGCTGGTGGCTTGCTGTGAGGAGAACAACCCAAGCCTGAACGTAGAGAAGACAAAAGAAATCACTGTGGACTTCAAGAAGCTGCAGTTGAACCACACCCCCCCCCCCCCCCCTGCGAACACAGGGCTCCTCCATAGAGAGAGTTAAATGCACCAAGTTCCTGGGAGTTCACATTACAGATGAACTCATCTGGTCCCTTAATGTCAGCTCCCTGGACAAGGCACAGCAGCACCTCCAGTTTCAAGAAGATTGAGGGACCAAGGATCCCCCCACATCTTAACTACGTTTTACAGGAGCACTATTGCGACCATCCTGACAAGTTGCATCTACCTCTGGTATGGGAGCAGTTGAACATCGGACCAAAAGTCCCTACAAAGGACTGTGAGAACAGCTGAGAGGATCAGAGGATCACCCTACCATCCGTCGGGGACATTTATCAGGAGCGCTGCATAGATAGGATCTTTTGTGCTATTAAGGATCCCACCCATCCATCCAGCATCCTCTTTGACTTTCTACCATTAGGCAGGAGACTACGATGCATAAAAACAAGAACAGTCAAGATGAGAAGCAATTTCTTCCTCTGGCCATTAGGCTTCTGAACTCTCTGTCACATTATGTTCGAACTGTCACTGGTTAATCTGTTCCGTACCTTAAAATATTTAATAGGAATGCACTTTAGTTTGTTATTTATGTGTGATTCATCTGTAGATTTTATCCTTACCTTCATAAGTTATCGTCTGTTATGTGTACTATTATGCTTTACACCCTGGTTCAAAGAAACATCCCATTTCTGTATACATTATATGGTCATATATGTTATATACATGTTTAAGGTTAAATGGCAATAAACATAACCTGACTTGACTTTTCTCTGGCCACATCAGACATGTAGAAGGTGCTTAAAGACCAATTGCACAGTGTAGAGAAAAGGTATGCTCATATTAGAATGAAGCTCAGGCATGGAAAGATAACAGAACCTTGGTTGTCCAGAGAAGTGATGAATTTAGTCAAAAAGAAAAAGGAAAATTATGCAAAACTTCAGAAGTTAAGATCAAATGAAGCAGATGAGACGCATAAAGACGGCAGAAAAGAACTAAAGAAGGGAATTAGGAAAGCCAGGATGGACTGTGAGAAGTCCTTGGCAAGAAGGAATAAGGTGAAGCCAAGGTATTCTATACATACATCAAGAGCAAGAAAATAACTGGGGAGAGTGTGGCACCACATAAGGATAAAAGGGGGAACATTTGTTTAAATGCAGGGAATGTGAGTGAGGTACTTAATAAGTACTTTA